>NC_045690.1:17897322-18200353 GCF_003331165.1 Xiphophorus hellerii | reverse complement strand
ATAAATAACTTACACACACATACTTAGAGACGTGGGCAAGATGAGGGGGTGAAGGCAGTTTGACTGTCAGGAGAGGAGATGAGAGAAGGAAAGTGAGAGGAGGGAAAAAAAGGGGACAAAATAGGTGGATTGTTAGCAAAGACAAACTAAATGAGGAAGGAGGAGGAAGGATTTGTGCAAATAGGATGAAAAATGAGCAGACAAGGGAGGACAAACATTAGGAAAATGGAAGGAGGTTTGGGGATGTTAAATAAAAGAGATACAAAAATAGAACCTATGTGGATAAATCCATGAATTTATTCATTGATTAATCTTAAGTGAGAAGAGAAAGCAAAAATGACATGTTTACTGAAAGGCAGTGGTGATTTCTTCTGTTAGCGATGTAGCTCCCCCAGAGCGCCCTGGTGCAGTTTTCTATTGCTTGTTTGCAGGTCCGGTCAATGGGAGTCGGACTGTAATAAAATCCAGCCACGCATAGATTCATGAAACTGAAATCTGGGACTGTTTACCAAGCAGTTTTTTTACTCTGATCTCTAGTTCAAAGCTGAAACACCTAGACTGGTCAAACTCCTGGTTTATTAAATTTTTATTCTATGTTTGAAAGTGCAAAAAAATATGGGGTTTTTTGCCACTATAAAATGAACTGGCACAATCATGAAAACAGCAAAGTACAAATAGAAAAAAACTTTTGACTATATTATGCTAACCTGATCCCACATTCTTGATTTTTAAAACCTACTGATGAAAACCTTATGTGTATATATATATATATATATATATATATATATATATATATATATATATATATATATATATATATATATATATATATAAAAGAAATGATAAAGAAATGCTCCTGCAGGGTGAAGTTCATGCCAGAGATCTGGCAGGACACACATTTTCTCCTGGAGCTCCCAGTTATTCTGAAATCCAAAGTCCCTTGTTATCACTGTTTAACTTTAATCTTCAGTCTAACACTTTTAATTATCACAATGATGCGAGTTGTTACCTCTTCAGTGCTGGGGATATTATGATGAATGCTTTCTAAGCAGGCCCGATATTAATCTGATCACTGCGTACTTTGGGATAATCCGTCAGCATGCTGCTCATAATAACTCCTGATTGTTGTGAGTTAGTCTCAATGCCACAGCAGCTGGAGGTGCGTTTAAGGACCATTAGTTACGCAGAGAGAGGGAGGGGGCGTGAGCGGGACGAGCACAGGAAGGAAAAGGGGATGGAAACAAAATAAGAAAGGAAGGGCTAGCAACGAAAGGCAAAGAGAGGAAAAATAAGTGGGTGAACCAACAAAGATTGCATTTGCTTCAGTCTTTATTGATCATTACCGTAACAGACAATAAATTAGTGTTTGGTCATCTGGGTATTATGATACTATAATAACATCTTCAATCAGTTTAATACAAGTACCGTGAGCCAAAAACACAACGTTGTTCTTTGAGGCAACCTTTACATCGGACTAAACCACATCACAACGTTAAAAATGATCCAGAATATCGACACTCTGCAGGGTTTGGAGGACGTCTGATAGGTTGTGTCAAATCTGTGTAACACAGATAAATTCAGATAAATTCATTATCTGTGTTAAACATACACACCCTTTTGTGTTATGATTGTTCATTGCAACACTGGCAGCATATTTGAATGTTTACTGCTGCAGGAGTAAAATTCATTACAGATTTTATTTACTTCTTTTGCCACTTACTCTCCCCTTTACACTAAAATAATACTGCAGTTTTAGATTTACTAAAGACAAAGATGTCAGTGTTTCCTGGGATTTTTGATCTCAAATTCAGTTTGCATTTTTTTTTTTACATAGCACTGATAAAAAAATAAAAATAAAATATATATATATATATATATATATATATATATATATATATATATATATATATATATATATATATATATATAAAATCCCCGAAAACATTCAAAGTTTAAACTCAGCTACAGCAATGTCTCCAACTTGAAGGTACAGAAAACCCTAAAATTAATAAATCTTCCTATTCAAGCATTTAAATGCCGAGTCCGGTCTTCTTGAGGTTTCTCCATATTATCAATATAATTCACAAAATCGTGACTTTTCATGGCAAGGATAGAAGCAGCTACATTTATCATAAATCTCCAGTGATTTATTTAAGACTTTCCTTCAACTGATGACCATTCTGTACATTTAATAGTCAGCATTTGCAGGCCAGGCATAAAATAATGAAACAAGGACACATAATTATGAGCTTATTCAGCTATTTTCTATATGTTCTTGACTTACTTGAGCACCAGAACAGCTAAATTAGCTCCAAAAGCCCTTTATGCTCTGTTGAATTTGCAAGGACTATTTGTTTTGACTCCCCCGCATCACCTTAATCTCTTATCTTGCAGAATCGTTTATTTGGAGAGCTGCTTAATAAAGCTGGACTATTTGTGACTCCTGATTGCAAGCCCCAGTTCGCTTGTAAATGGGCTGTTAAAGCTAAAGGGAACATTTACTGAAAATGCTTTGAAGTGAACTTTCAAACTGTGCCTTAAAAGTAAGAGCAACTTTTAAAAAGTGCTTGCACACTCGTATTATCTCTGTTAAAACGCTACATGAGACAAGAGTGGACTTTTTGGTTTTTTTGTACAAAACTCGTCCATCAGTGCTCTCCAGCCTGACAGAGTAAAGTTGTATGTGCAAGCACAACAACGTTGCAGAAACAAACCCCAAAAGACATGCACCCCAAAAAGATTATTTCTTTTTTTTTTTTTTAGTTCCACAGCAACGCGGCGTCCTGCTGTGCCGCACGACGTCAAACAAGCTCCCAGTGCTGCAACCTGGGAACGCGTCGCATGCAGGAACTGGAGCATAATGAACAACAAAGTCGACGCTATCTGACACAGCTTGCATTAATATTATATTAAAACACATTTCCAAAAGACCAGATCAGTGCACACACTCACACCCATCAACATCAGAGAGCGTGGCTCTCCTCATGAATATTCCACTGCTCTCGGCGTTAAAAGCTTTTTTTTTTCTCCAGCGTTGCTGGCAAAACGCTGCACAGCTGTGGAAGCAGTGTTGGAAGGTGAGCGGAAGGTGTTGGACTGAACAGATAGTAACTGTAATTTAAGCGCGAGTTGGTGAGTGTTGATATGTGTTTAAAATGATGGAGGAGTTTCAATTTTTTAGTATCTGGTCATCATTTTAGTGCAGTGAAGGGCAAAATAAGATGGGTTAGGATGTATCAAGCAATGAGTAACCAGGACAAATAAGAAAACTAAAACTAAGATCCATTAAAAACCATTTACAAAAGCTTTATCATGTGTTTGATAAGTGTAAACCTTATATTTCTGCAGGTCACCCCAGTTGATATTGTGATTACGACTGTGATTCAATATATTGTCGAGCTCGGTAATATTTTGTGTATTATGTCGTAGCTCACAGTGTAATAGACAATGCCCTAGAAAACTAAAAAGTGTCTCTACCTCAAGAGGTTGTGCTCGATATGTTCACAACCCCTGGAGCAGCGAGGAGCATTTTTTAAATAATAACAAATAAACAATGATTCTAAAGTTCCACAGTCGGTAACTTTTTTTGTGCTTTTTTTGCTTGTCAATGCGAAATGATGCTCCATGCTGTACATAATGTGAACCACAAATGACCAATGAAAAGTTGGTATCTGATTTTAAGCCAATGATTTGATTTTAAATGAAAAGGTTGTCTTTGTTTTGAGGAATTTGGACTGAATTTCCCCTTATTCAGTTTTAAAAAGCTACATGTTTACACTGGTCAGAGTTCAGTGAACAGAAATTTAGGATTCCTGCAACTTTTATTCTATTAAAAAAAATCCAAAAATAAGCATTTTGAATGATCATTATACTTTACCACTTTAAATTGAGACAAATGTGTAAAACCATGCGTCAACTTAAATGAACTGAGGTCAATATGTTTATGTTCTTTTTGTTAAGAGAATTTTGGCTGGGAAAGATTTTTTTTTTCTTTTTTTGCAAAATCAGCCACCATTTACACCTTTGATTTTGTTAATTTACTACTAAGTTCTGACTTGCATTTTAGCCCCAGTTTAAACATTTTCTCAGACAAGTGAAAAAAAACAAACACTTACTGTAGAAGGGCCTTTAATTAGCCCTCTTCTTCAGTGTCTTGCCAAACATTCAAATGTCTTGAGCTTGCCCACGTTTTTATGTCACTGCAACAATTTCACTTTTGGGTGGGAAAACACAAAATGCCGTACAATTGTGAAATATAGAAAACCAGGCTTTCATTCTTTTTAGAAGTAAAATCAGAAAAGTGTGGTGTCCATGTTGTATTCACCTCCTCTGTGTCAATTCATTAAAAAAACACATTTTGTCACAGTGAGTATCAAAATCTAGACTTTATATAAGCTTTGAATAAATGTATTTCTCTGTTTCTGCCACGCCTGCTGCTCCACTGCCCTTCCTCTCCTCTTCCTGTTAATTACTGATTGCTTCTGCCCTTATACAGCCTTTACCCTGCTACTGGAGTTTCCACACTTCCTGGTGTAATTTTGTCCCAGTTTCCTGCATATATTGTTCAACTCTATACGATCCTGCGGGTGCTACAATCCCCAGTTGGCTGATATTTTTCGATTCCTCATCAGTTACCTCTTTGAGGAATCGAACCAGATATAAATATATTTTTGTTGCACAAGGAAACACATGGAGCTCTGGTTGTGGATGATTTATTAATGATCCATAGCTGAATCATTCTTAGTTATACATTTACATAGTAATTACTGTGTAAAAGTTTCAAGGCCACTTTGACAAGTATCATAAAGCATCTGAGTAGCTTTTAAATTAAAACGGCACGTTTTCAACATCTCTCATAATAAAGACCTTCTGTAAAGCTGAAAGGTGTGTCATGGTAACTGCATAATTATGAAAACGAGTTTGGCAGCTGAATAAATCTAAGAAGTGAAGCAGAGAATTGACGGAATGATTTTTTTTTCCCATTGCAGTCGCTCTCTTCTTGCTGAATTCTGTGTCAGCATTAATGATCTGATGACGCAGATCTTCCATGCCTCCTGAGACAGACAGCAATCACTAACTTTTAAATAGAGACGTTTCAAAATGAAACATCATCATCCTCACAGCTCTCTGAAATATTTGCTAAAACATTTCCCTCCTCTTGCATCTCCTCTGAGGAATCTGAAGGCATCTGCTAGTTTCGCCTCCACTCCAGGCAGACGTCATCGCTGCTCTTCTGCAAACACACCCTGCATGTTCACACACCGCACCGCGCTCTCCTGGAGTCCTTGGACCCGCCATCCTCTCCGCACCGGCAGCAGAGCGTACATTAGGTTCTTCTGGGTTGCCCTTGAACCTTTATAAAGAGCTTTTTTAGAGTTTCCCGTCCACCAGCACTGGCCGCTGAATGAAAATGTGGACATAAAAGACTTCTAGCTCTTTATTCACCCTGAGGGTGTGCTTTAAAGACACAAAAGAATCTAATTTACTGTTGAATTGACTTTCAAAATAATAGTTCATTTGAATTGTAAAATTAAAACACAATAGCACTTTCTCCAGGACTGTGATTTTTACGTAGCAGGGGAAAAAAAAAAATCCTCTACCTTCAGTGGATGATGTATTTGGCTTTTCATATATCTTTAAACTCCATGAGAATTTATGGTGGTGAAATCACTTTTCAAAGCATAATTGCAGTTTTTTTAGTATATTTCAACCATTCTAACATAACATTTTATGTTGCATTTCATAAATCCAGAGCTGAATTTACCTTATTCAATAGGAAGTGTAATATCCACTGTAGTCCTGTGGAGGGAATATATGGGGAAGTCCAATCGGTACGTGAAGGGCCATTTTTATATTTTTGATATATTTGTAGGAAGTTTACATTGTCCTCTCAAGTGAAAACACACAACGATTAAAGCTGCAGTGGGTAACATTTAAAAAATTTTTTTTAATTTTTTTGTTAATGCTGTCTCTAGAAATCTTGGCTCACATTTTATTGAACAGTTTGAAATCCTAAATTCATCTTTACAAACTTACAAACTTCTGAGGGCTTCTGTGTATTCATACAAAGCTGAAAAACAAATTCTAATAAACGTTGACGCATAAATCCGCATTATAATTAGAGACATATCCCCCCCGTACGAAATAATCACAATAAATCGTTAGCCACATCCTTGTATGACAACTTTTCCACTAATCCTCTTCATCAGTTGAACAAACTGCGACAGAATTAAACGAAAGGGGAGAGTCGCCCAGTGAGGTTGAGACTAATCTTATTTTACAAGGAAACATAAATCCCCTAGGTGCCTGAATGCTCCTGCACTCATTCCCTGCAGTTTTAAAGGTTAAGAACCCCCTATAAATAAGCGGGGCACCACATTAAGTTTCTGATCAAGAGATGGATAGACGAGGCCCTTGAGCGCTGTTGGAATGTGTCATGTTGCATAAATTCCCCGACTAAACTGACAGCGATTACTCTCTAATTAGTCCACAGAGACAAAAGAGACGTGACGAGGGTGAACCACTTCTGTCAGTCGTATCACAGCGGCGCTGTTGTGATGCTTGGAGCCGAAGCCTACTTGTGACAAAAAAAAAAAAAAAAAAAAAGTGACTCATTTGTGTCGTATCTGCTTTACAAAATACAATTTACTCAGTTTTGCTTAATTGATGGCATTTGTTGTCTGATTTTTGTGTGATTATAGTGCCATTGTTTTGTTTTGTTTTTTAGGTAGGGGAAAGCTGTGCTTGGAGAAAATGATGGTTTTAACTTACTGGGAGTATTCTACTTCCTTTATATTTGTTGTTGTAGGGGGTAAAGGGACTGTTTGTGTTTGCATGCAGTGGCTTCTAATTAAACATTTAAGTGCTTTTGGGAGTCATGCTTTAATGTATTCTTTTTCTCTTATCCCTCCTGTTGTTTTTCAATATTTGGAACCTGAAGAGATGAGAGTAATGAATATAATGAAATCTCAACCAAAACATTTTTGTTTTTAGGCTTGGCTGCCCACAAACTAATGAAAATTTAGTGAATGTAATTTATTTTTCTTGGGATTTTGTGTGAGACTGTGACACACAGTAGTGCAAGAAAATCACATATAGTTTTCAAACGATTAAAATAAGGAGAACTTGCTGTAATGTCAGTGACTCAATGTGATCGGAATATATGGAAGTGTCTTTAAATCTGCTTATTTGATTGGTTTAACATATTTCTGTGTATAAATCCGGTTGTTTTTGCAAAGTGCTTTGAGAATATGAAACTGTGCTATTTGAGTAAACTAAATTGAATTAAAAAGTAAATCCAAACAGTGTTGTTCATTGCTGTTACACCCTCAGAATCAATACTTGCATTTCTGCAAGTCCTTCGGTTTCCACCCCCGCCATCTTTTTTTTTGTTGTTGTTGTTGCTATTCTTCATATTCTAGTTGAGTCAAATGAAGAGTGTGTGTGAACATCAATCAATTGGATTTAGGTCTGGACTTTATCTGTTCTCATGTTTGTTCCAGAATCAGCCTGTGTTTACATCCATGCATCTTCCCGTCATCTTGGAGCAGCTTCTGTAAAAAAAAACATCATGATAACATGATGCTGCCACCACCCTATATCTCTATGGAAACAATGCCTTCTGGGTGATGATTACTGACTGTTTTCTGCCACACATGTAGCTTTACATACACCAAAATAAATAAATACAAATTATTTTGTTATGCCCCCTAAACTGCACCCAGAGCTTTCATTCAGCGTATCACTTCCCTCTTGCTTCTCCTCCAAACAGGCAGAATGAATGATCCAACTGAGCTGTGGATCTCTGCAGCTCCTCCAAAGGTAATATGCATCTCTTGGCTGCTTCTCTGAATAATGCTCTCTATTCATTGTCTGTCAATTTATCCCAGTTTTGTCAGATGTGCTGGTTGATCAGCATAAAGCATTTTGTTCACTAATGTGAGCTCTGACAGATCTTTGAAACTGTCTCACAACTGTACAGCAAATGTATTAAAACAAACACAGGCGGATATCTATTGATTTTGTGAATCTTAAAGGCAGATTTAAAGACGCATCACTGTAAAAAGAGTCAATACAAATTCAAACCATACTTTTCATGTATTTTGTTTTTATTTAAAAAAGGTGTGTTAATTGCAACGTCAGAAAAAATTAAAACACATTTTAATTTTTTACGTTAAAAGAAAATAACATTTTTATTGTCCATGCATTTATTTTCAAATTCAATTACAATTCTGAACATTTTACTTTAACAGAATTGTTTTTGTTATATTGGAAGTGGTTGAAACTGTCATTAGTATTTTAGATCCATCAGAAGCAAGGCTCCGCTGTTAATATTTTATCAAGAAAGTTAAACAGCAGCACAAAAGCGTCCCACTGTTAGAAGAGCTTCATCAGATTATATATAATCATATGGTGGCGCTTTGAGCATCAAAATTTGATTTCTTTGATTTCTTTGTCATTTTTTTCCATTTGGCCTCAACACATTGTTGGACTCCGCTTAATCAAATCAGCCCTTAATTAGTTTTTTTTTTTTTTTTCTTAAGCAATCTCCCAAATGCTTTGAGGAGTATCATAATTCAGATTTCAGCATTGAAAACAAATATATTTTACTAATTAATTGGACTCTAATTTGCTTCCTCATTCATCTACTGCGATGAATCTGCCTTCTCGGAGTCCGACTGGTAAATGGAGAAAAGCCAGGCACGCCGAGCCCCTCAGAATCTCATTAATGCGCTCGCTCTCCTACATTTCCTCCGTCTCCCTGGTGGTGCTATCAGAGGAGTGAATCTGTGCGTCTTCCCTGCAGCTCTACATGAGCTCCATCTCCTCGCCCGCACTGTCTGGCTGAAAACATGCAACCCACACCGAAGCGTTTCGCTCGCTGCTAGACACTTAGCTGCGGTCAGACGGAAAATCCATACAAAGACTGGGAATAAAATAAAAAAAAAAGAAGAAGTGAGAGAATGCCTTTAAACGCAGTGTAGCCCATTAGGTTTTGCAGGATGAAATCCACACAGACTCGCTTAGAAGGATGATGATTATTATCTCTCCTCTCATTTTCAGGGTCTGGTATGACCTTCTTTGTCCGTGCAACCCGGTGTGCTGCTGCTGCTGCCAGGTTGAACTAGCCAGAGGGCACCAGGGGTCCGCAGAGGCGCTGTGATGGATGGTCGGCGCTCATTTATGGAGGAAAAACTCTGCTCTGTAGTGTGTTTGGTTTTCTGCATGGTCCAGTACATGCGTATGTGTGTCTGCGAGACTAACACAGGTAAAAGAGAGCAGGAGGTGTGGTGGGCCTTTGATTCTGAAGCGTGCCACAACCTTGACCTTGCTTCTGGGCAAAAACAGGCCAAGCTTCGTGTGTTTATATGTGTGTCTGGAAGAAAAAGAGAGAGAAAGAGAGAGAGAGAGCAAGAACTCAGCTGACAAGGTTTTAAAGGCCAGAGGGTAGTCTAACCTTGGCAGAGAACAGACTGGACAACGGCCAGCCTCATCTTCACCTTAATCCCCAAGCCTAATAAATCCTTCACCAGGCCCTGCAGAGACTACTGCATATTTCACATCATGACCTGATCATTTTTCTGATACGTTTTCACCATTACACCCCCAAAAGAGCTCATTGAATAACATCCCAGTGAAAGTTCAAAACGGCACAGCACTTCTTTCTTCTGACTGTGGGTGGCACTATTGAGCCACTGTAGCTTGAGTGGCTGGGTCCAGTCATCAATAGTCAGATGAAGGCAGAAAAAGCCCTGCTGAACAACAGTGCAATTCACTCATAGTGGGTTCTTGCGCCCCAGCTTCCTGCCTCCACCCACCCCTGAGGCTGTGATGGATGTGCTTGCCCGGATAGGTGGTTATGAAATGCTTAACAACGTGACATAACAACGCATAACAATAACAATTTCACTTTACACCGTTCCTCAAATGCCTCCGCCGTTTAGTCTCTTTAGGTAAAGCAAATTAGCAATAAACTGTTACCAAACAGAGATCGCATTAACGGCATGGAAAATATGAGAATATAAAAATTAAAGACAGTTTACAGGACAATAAACATAATAAAAATGAAGCGTTAAAAACCTTTTAAATGGATACCTTTTATGAAAGCTTGATAATTTAATAAGCAGCTCATACTCGGTTAGATTTGATAGAGAGAGTCGACAGACTTTGTTTTTCAAGTTTGGCCGCAGATTCTCATTTGGATTTGTGTCTGGACTTTGACTGAGCCATTCCAACATGCGAGTATGCTTTGATCTAAACCTCTGAATTCCAGCTCTAAAGGTATGGTTTTCATTCTCCTGCAATCGTTATCAGCTTCTGGATTACTTAGTTGAATGTTATCTGAGTTCTGTGTGTTCCTTGTGTTGTTCAGCTGCTTCGTGTTGTGTATTGCGGTTCCACTGACCCTCGTTTCAAGGGTCAGTGGAACCTACGTGTACACGTAACGTGTACACGTAACGTGTACACGTTACGTTGTAATGTGTACACAGTTTTTGATTCACTCCTAGCCATTGTTCTTCCTTGGCTCAGACTTTGCTTTGCGGCAGCTCCGTCACATTCATTTAATTAGTCCCAAATGTTTCTTTTACCAGTAATCACTCACTTCCTGGGTTTTTATACTCCCCAGATTATTCAAGTCATTGTCAGATCCTCCTGTCGATTAACACATTTCTGTTTCAGCAGCTTCTCTCTTTGCCCTTCTAGCTTTTCCTCTTTAATGTAAATCCTTGGTTTTCTTCATGAAATATCAATAATTTCATCCTGCCCGACTCCTGCATTTAGATCCCAACTTACAACACATTTACCTTTTAGCCTCAGATCTTTTGTAGCTCATAGCAGATTGTCTTCCAGGATTGTCCTCCATTTATCTTTGTTTACCTTCCCATCAGGTCTGACAAGCTCCTCAATCTAAGCTGAAGAAAAGCATCTCCACACATGATGCTGCTACCTCTGTGCTTCAGCTGAGACACTTCTTATGGATTTCTGACAACAATGGCTTCTTTCTTGGCTTTTCTGAGTTAAACAATAATTAAAAGTTAGCTTTATTTTAACAGTACATTGTATCAAGCTGCACCTATTCTATAAAATGTTCCGCATTAGTGAATATCAAAGGAATGTGTTGCCTGCTATAATTATATAGATCCACCCTGGCGAGGAAGACGTATGCATTATTAATAGTTGCATATTACAGTATTCTGCGGGGGAAATGAACAAAGTTCTCCTGCACAGAAGAAATCAGACATGGCAAATTTCTTGTTTGTCAAAGAGGCGAGTTCTCAGTGCTGACTAATAAAAGCTACAGACAGAGCGAGGGAGAGGGAGAGCGGCAAGCTTTCTTTCCAAACAGGCAATTTTCCTTTTGCCTTAACCCTTACCATGACCCTACCTCTAACCTCCACCCTGTCCAATACCACAGACAAAGAGCACATATTTCATGTGTTCAATCATTGTCGCTGACATTATGGCCATTGGCGGTGCTGTCAGCTGTGACTATATACTGGCTAACCCTCAGGTCCCTGCAAACACAGCGACAGCAGCCCCCTCAGCCTCCCACGACGATAGCTGCCTGGGAAATAGAAGTACAGTCGCCCTGTGATCATTCCAGGAGCAATCCTGCCTAACAGCTCTGGGCTTTATGGCTCTGCTGCTTCTGGTGATTCACACTCTGTCATATAGTGCAAGCACAGCTACACCAACAGACAGATTCATGAGCGCACACCGGCTTGCACATAAACACCTGCTCGCAAACACATATCAGCAAGGCTCACGTACAGGTAAGCAGACAAACCGGGCGGATTCCTGCTTACACAAGGGAATACATATCAGTTCTGCAGATACAGACTGTGATGGATCAAAGCATGTTATTATACAATGTACAGACTACTTTTCATTGCTAGAATAGAAAAGAGTAATGCTTTCTTAACTTGGGTAGCAATAATGTAAGTTTGGGCAAAATAATTGGAAAACAAGTTTCACCCAGAATAAAAAGCAATGAAGATTAAGCATATCTGAATATGAAAATATACGGATAATTAGTTAATATCTTGTCAGAATAAAATGACACTTTAGGCATCTTTGTTTAATTTAAATCCACATCAGTTTTTTTCCTGGAGGCTGAATCAAACGGTTTGTCCAAGATGAGACAAGACACCAGCTGACTTTGACTGCCTATCTGAATTTTAGCTATTTGTTCTTAGGCTACTTTTATACCAATATGTTTGGACTAGCCAGTTATTTGTTGAAAGACTGACAATTATTTCCACTGAAATAGAGGTTGGAGATGGTGTCCCACTAATGATCTTCTGCTGGTGAGAGTAAAATCTACAGCATTTCTGGTGAGAGTAGCCACACAGCAAACAGAAAAGTAAACCAGTGTAAAAGTCAATAAAACAGTGTTCATTTCAACCACTCTATCTGTGGTTTTTACACTAATCAGTGATGACACCCCCTATGGATTTCCTGTAAAAATAATGCAAATATGATGATGACTTGAAGGTCTGAAGTTTGCCTATGATATTCCAATTTGAACATCAATTTAAAGAAGTAGAGTCCATGTTGGATTTCACACAAAATGTTGGCCACTTTTCCAAACTACTGCCTTGCAGTGCGAAGGTTTTGGGTTTGATTCTGGGCTGCAGCCTGTCGTAGTGTTTACTTGTTCTGCTTTGGTTCACTTCAGGTACTTCCTCTCACAAGTTGCCCTGTGATGGACTGACAAGCTGTGCAGGCCGTACCCTTCCTCTCACTCTCTGGAGATATTCACCAGCCCTCCACACTCTTAGACGGTTTAAGCAGCTACACAAAATGGTGGAATGTCTGCATAATAGTAAAGAGTGAGAGCTGTCAAACACAGATAGAAGAGAAAAGTGTATCAGAGCAATGTTTTGTCTTGAAGAAGCATGCTGAGCAAATTGTTGGGAGTCCAATGCACGGCTTTTGTCAAAAGGTCGAACTAGTATATCGCAGCAGCTGAGTCTATAAAAAAAAAGTTACTTAAATGGGCTTGTGAAACAGATACATTAACAACATTAGACTTTGCGGTCAGCCATGTTTCAGGAAGATCAGTGATTTTTCCAGCTTTCTTTAATATAGCATCATGTAGACAATTTCTTATCCTGTGTGTGGTAAGTATGGCTTTGAGTGGTTAACAAGTCTGTAAAAATGCTATAGACCTGAAATTTCAAATAGTTCACTATGCCAGATTTTCAGGAGTTCCTGAAAAACACAATTTACATGAAAAAACTTTAATGGAGGTGATGCCATTTTGCAAGCTTTAATATAAAATGTTTGCAAGCCTAGCACACATTGTACATATTTCATGGTTAATTTGTCACAAAAACTCCTCTTTTATGCTGGTCATATAGAATTTGGGTTGTTTAAAATATTGAAGAAAAAATCTCAGTTAGTTGTGAGTGAAAAGAAACCAAATCTCATCATTCTTCAACGACGGCCATTTTGAACTATGACCACCTGATCATACCTCACTAAAATGGTAAATGGTAAAATGTCAACATTATGCACACTGTCCGTAATTTGCATTAATGACTTCAGTCCACACAAGAGAATTTTTTTTTTCACTTAGCATTACTCTTATGAGCTAGCACAAGCTAGTACTATGTTCAAAATGAACAGAAGTTAAATTATTTCTAACTGAAATTATGCTTGTAGTTTAATTATTCATTTAATTTCAGAGTTACAACCAGAGATGAACTGAGGAGGACAAAAACCTAAATTGAGTATAAATGTTGTAAACTCATAATCTGACACTGACGTGTTGAATCAACCCAGGATGGGATCAGGCCATATTTGACCCAGGATCGCTCGTTATAACACTTTAACCCACACAGCAAACGTGTCTACTCGTCTCTCTTGTAGTCTAATCCTCTGATGAAACTGCAGACACTTCACAACATGGAAGTAGTCTTTACTTCCTGAAGGTTAACATTGCCCCACCGCCAGCGTAGCATTTCAGTTGCCTGGGTAACCTCACATCGCCTTTAAGACCCCATTAAAATCAGCAGAGATGAAACACAAAAATCAGATCTAGTAAAATCCCTCTTAACCTTTACCAATCCTCTTCTCTTTCCTCCATCCTCTCATTTTCCGGCTTCACAGACAGCGATTCGAATTCACCCGTACCTGCTCACCCTCACCAACCCGCTCATTTCCCTCTCTATTTTCTGTGCTCAGAGAGAGCGATATAAGTTCTCACCTCATCCCTCCACCTTCATAATCCCTCTCCCTTAGCTCAAGCCCTTCCACTTCCACCACACGTTTCTCCCACATCTCACATTTCAGTAATACAGTCCCTTCTACCTTGCGGCGATCTCTCCTCTCCCTTTTCATCCCCACCTTCTCCTTCATCTCTAACCCTTCATATGCTCAGAGATGGTGAGGATGGGCCTTCCCTGTCTATCAGCTATGACATTTTATTCCTCTCATCCTCTTCACTATACCCACCTCATCCACCCTCTTGGCCATTTCCTTTTGTTCTGCATAAACAGCTGTATATTTTCACTAGAGCGCTGCTGATTGAAGTCCAGCCATGACTAGTGCATAGATTACCCGTTATCTCATTCTAGCGGCTGTGGATGAACGGTATCCTTCACTTTTGTGTCTCGCTGGATGCCACTGAATGATGCATTGTGATCTGCAACATCAAACCCGTGCCGTTGAATTCATGCATCTACATTATCTGGCTGCCCTTGGCATGTGTCAGTAGAGACTGCAGTTTACTGTCTGGTAGCGGGATGACACAGTCTTGCCCCGGCCACTGTCATGTTGATGTACGATGGCAAATTACGGCGATAAAAACCTAACGCTACTACTGTTACTATCCCATCGAATGCTTTTAATGCAAAAAGGGAGGGAGACAGGAAGAGGGAGAGGGTATATGTGATACATTGCACACTTTTGTGGATATGTTTTTTTGACTTACGAACCTTTCAGCCATCTCCATCCCTTCTGGAGGCCACTACAAGGTAAATTGGATGTATCTACAACTGTCAAAGTGCGGCTGCAGTTTGTGCGCACGTCCGCTGGGATAATAGGGTAGCTGCTTGAGTGAACTTTCTTCTATCTCTCGGTGCGTTTCTGCCGACACTGTCGGCGAGCAGAGTTTTGTCAGATGTTACAGCTTTGAGCGATGTGCAATTCTCAGTGCAATGACAGCAAAGACTGAAATGACTTTGAAGAGATGGAGGAAAAGGTAAGAGATGACAGAAACGAGGGTAGTGGTATGAAGATATGAGGAGAGGCCGACAGAGATGACAGGAAGTCGGGAGGCTTGGCGAAAATGGAAGGTGAGAGAAACAAAGGAGAGATTACTGAAGATACAGGAAGGTAAGCCTAAGAAGACTAGAAGGTGTTGGTGATAAAGGATTACAACTCACAGAGGAGTTTGAAGAGAAGCAGGGGTCACTTTAAGCAAGCAGTTGCCTCCCTCTGTGTTCTTCCACCAAAAACACAGGCTTAAAAACAAAGTTTTAAAGTTCTTGACTGAAATCTAGTTGAACAAGTTGTAACATTTTTCCATAGTACAGGTTCAATAATATGAAAGTCACTTTCTTATACCTGACTGATCTACTTGAAAAGCCTGTTAACTGTCTGATCAATATATGCAGTGCAATAAAGATCTTTTTATAGTTTTACTCTCGTCTTTCTGTGTTTAGCTTTGTCCATATCCTGGGCTAAGACGTAGACTGAGACATGGAAGTCGTCACCTCTGAGTAGTCTATGTTTTTCTTTCCTGTAGAAGGTACCCCTGGTTAAGAGTTGAGTACTTGCCAGTTTTTGGCTTCTTGATGTCTTCATGAACCCATTAACAGAACTATTAATCTATGGGCTCTCTCACTCTCTCTCTCTACTTTTTTCTTTTCTATAGAAAGTGCCCCAGGCTCAAACACTGTTTCCTGAATGCAGCAATTTCCTCTGCCACTGTTTCCCTTATTTGTGTATTCTTTTTGCTTTTTCCTCCTGGTTTAGAGTATTTTTTGCTCCAGCCTGTCTGGGGTTTTCTTTCTTGATCCTGTCATCTGAAACCCCCAGCAGGTTGTGGCGGCTGCCGTTTTTTAGAGATTGCCTCAAAGTCAATGACTCGGTGCCACCAAATGGGGTTCATTCGGCAGGGTTTTGCCAATGAGCATTATAAGCTCTGCTGAAGTCTACTGTATTTCATCATAATTGATATCAATTTGCACCGCATCCAAGTAACTGGATGTGAATCTGACTATATAATTGGATTGGAGTAATTTGGACTAATTTGTGCCAAACTACACACCACATACTTCCAAAAAAATAAATAAATCTAAATCTTGTAAAGTGCCTGCTGATATTTTTTAATTAACTGGGGCCGTAAGATACTGACATGAATTGAATTACTCATGTGTTGTTTGTTTAGTTATTTCAAAATATGTACTTTAAATGTTTTCTATGCCTTAAAAAACATTACATTGGGTCTTAATGCCACTGTTGAAGCAAGAACTAAAAATAAAAACAAAAATAAACTCCTGCACTTTTTCTTTGGCGTCTGTGGTTCAAAATTGTGTTATTCAGTAAATGGTTCAGATTAGCCAGGGGAAAGCATGTCAAACTTTCTCCCTCAGAGGAAGAAAGCCAAGCTCTTTATCTTCATCACCATCTAAATCCAACTTCAAATCAAAGTGCTTTCAGTATTTGAAGTGAAAAGTCAAAACTCTTTTTGCTTTGTCAGTAACAGAAATTTCTTATCAGCAGCTGCATTGTTTTAATACATTCAGAAAAATATTCAGAAAGCAATATGTGCAATGTTTTTGTTTGTGGCTATTTTCTCCTGCTGTGAATCGGAAATTACGGTTCCCCATTTTTCTCTCAGCGCTAAAGAATCTAGCAAAAAATCCTGGAGTCTCTGTCAAATGTTGGTTAGCTTAGCTCAGTCTCTCAGCCAGAGTTATCCTGCAAGAGGTAAACCTGGAGCTACATAGCTCCCAACCCTTTCTTTAATGGTGAAAATGGAAATTCAAAGATGGTTGTCAAGTTTCGGAGGCAGACTATTACAACCACAATTGAATTTTGCTCATGCAGGATCACTCTGCATAAAGAAAAGGTACAGGTGTTACATTTACAAAATGTTCTGTCCATCTCTCCAGCTAAATGCTGACTTTCACTCTCAATTTATGGATATGCTGTCAAAAAGTTACATTTACAACTACAAGAGAACCTGTTCAAAACTAGCAGTAAAACAAGATTTAAAAGAAGCATACCCAAGTAAAGCTGAATAATGAACAAGAACAAAAGTGCCAACCAGTGCTTTAGTGCGTACAGATTTGTCTACGTTTACCAATTTTTTCATCTGGGTTTTTAAAATCCTTCTATTATTTTTTTGTGCTTTAGGGTTGATATCCCAGTGTTTGAGGTCAGGAAGACATTTGACATTTTGCTCCCTCCGTAGGCTTTTCTATCAAATGTAAGCTTAGACTCTGGCCGTGCCACTCCAAAATGATAATACTTCTTCTAGTCAGAAGCAATAGTTGATAAAATTCCATTATTAAACCTAAATGTGTCATTAATTTTAGACTTAGCTATAATTGAAACACAGATTAATAAATTAAACATCAACAGCTTGACGACTTTGCAGCAGTGATTTATCTAAACTAACCAGGTGTGAAAGTCTCTCCCCAACAGAGTTTCCTCTTTACAGTGGAAAACCTTAAGATTCCTGGAAAGAACTGGCGTGTTTCTGGAAGATTAATATTTACACTACATTACATTCCAGGTATTTATTGCTAACATTGTAACCACCTCTAAAACAACCCTGACAAAATATTTCTCATTCAAAAGCCTGGGTGTTACTCAATGAAAGCAAACCAGTAATGTGCACACATTCACAGAACAGACCACTTAATGATTCCTTTCCTTGGTAATTTGATCTCGGTTCTATTAGTATTGTAGCTAATTGGTTTATTGTATGTAATGTAATTTCCTCTGCAGCATGTTAAATGCTGGATGCGTCTGTGTGTGGCTTTGCTCTACAGCAGTAAAGACTCTGCTTCTTAATGGTCGTTTTTTAAACTTGCTGGATGTGTGATGGGTCTGTGAGGCAGACAGGTGCTGAATACCAATAAGGAGAGCGGTTTCCATAGGAATGGCTTTATCAGTCCACCGGGCTGCCGGCTCACAAATCAACCTTCTGTCTCGGTGTAATTTCAGTTTTATGAGCTCAGTCGGAATGAAAGTTCAGAAACAATATTGTCTGAGCAATTAGGATGATTTGGATAATAACGAGATTTGAAAACAGAGATGGTTTATGAGGGTAATATCACAGATGAAAATTTGGAGTTTGGACTTGTACATGCTCAATACTTGGGCATGACTCACTTTGATGATGAAGCACAGAGACTTTCAGAAGTATTTAGAAACCTTGAACTTTCTCAGATTTTGTAACGTCACAATCACAAACTACAATTTATTTCACTGGGATTTATGAGGGCAAGTGTATTATTAACCCCCTCTTTCTCTGATGTCCCTCAATAAAATCCAGAGCAATAATTCTGACTGATAATAACTGAAGAAAATCTCCATTTAATAATAGGATTAGGGGAATTCAAGTGTAAGTATAACTATTCTGTGAAGGCCACAGAGACGGACTGAACAAACATGAATGGTCAGTGAAGACTAGCACAGCAGACAAGTCAGAGATAAATTTGTCAGGTTATAATGCAAAATGGCAATCATTGAACAGTTCTGCTAATGCCATCATTAGAGGATGAAAAGGATATGGCACAGATGTAAACCTGAGAAAGCAATGATGTTCACCTAAACCGTCAGAAGGACACTAAGCAAAAATGCAGCTACATGTTTGCATGAGTTTCTGCAGAGATCCTCAGATGAGGTGGGAGAATATGTTGACAAATATTAGTTACATAAATCTGACTTTGGAAGGATGGAAGTGTGGCAAGAAGAAAATCTTTGTGAAAAAAAACCCCTCTTAAGTCCAATTTAAACTTTGCCACAATCCAATTAGAGGACACGTGAAAGAGCATACTCTGGTCAAATATGACAAAAATTAAATGTTTTGACCTACATGCAAAACTTCTGTGTGGCACAAAACTGTCACCTACACTGTAAAACATGGTGGTGGCTGAATCACGCTGTTGGGATGCAATATTTATCAAGGAAGAAGACCCAACGCAATGGAGGGATGAGTGGAGCTAAAAGCAAAGCTGGAAGTGAAGCTGTTAATGATTGGAGACTAGGGAGGAGGTTCACCCTTGTCAAGAAAATCCGAGCTCATCCCACTTCCCCATGCTGGAGATTTAAGTTTAACAGTAATAATAAATAAAGTTATCTTTAAAATGAATAACTCAAGTGACATCAAGGCCCAACAGTAGACTTAGGTGTCAATAAAATAAATCTGGTTGTGTGTGTTGTTTTTGTGTCCAGCAAACTTTGCTTTAATTCTACTTTTTTCTATCTAATCATAAGAAATCATAGTCAGTCAGAGAGTCATGAAACAGGAAAAGCAGGTTTCCTGGAAAAAGAGGAAGTTTCCAGCCTGCAGATTTATAAAAATAGCTGAGACTATTTCTTATTTTAAAGCATGAAAGTTTAAAGAATGAAATCTAAACATTATTAGTAATTGGATAAGATTCAAAGTAAAATACTTATATTAATATTGGTTTACTTGTAATAATACTTACACTTATATTTGTGGGAACACTTACAAGAAAAACAAGTAACTGTAACTTTAGTAGTAAATAATTAGAATCATGTATTATTCTTGGTTTCTTTTCAGAAAAACATCTGTAAAAGCTCACATTAAGATCATAATAAGAGTAACTAATAAGTTATGGTTATAAAATTATAAATGAATGATAAATCAGAGAAGCTAAAGAAAATAAATGTGATAAATGTGATTTTGACATTGAACTTGAAATGGTGTAAAAGGTGTAACTGCAATTAAACATCACTAATATGTTGTAGGTAGATGGTAGGTGAAAGGTGAACGGTTAAGGGAAAAAGGGGAACTAACAGGAGAGCAGAGATGATCAACGCCTTATTTAGGTAAAAGGTTGTGCAGGCAATGGACAGGAGGTTGAGCAACTCTGAGACATTAGCACAGACATCAGGACATAATGTCTGAAGGACAGTGATGGATGTGAGGTCATCTGTCTAAGCAGACAGCCAATGAAAACGCACCAAAAGGGTGGATAAACCCTATATAAGGTGGGTGCAAAAGAGGAACCGTTCGTTGGATCCTCCGGGCAGCTTCGAGCCAAGATCGAGATGGACAAAGAACTCTGCAGCTGAAGAAGAGCCGGGGCCACGGAGCCGGAGACTGTCCTGCCATGGGGACCAACCCGTCTGGCCTACAACATGTGGCTTCAAATCGCACTTCTCTCATCGGCTGGGTTCAGACCCCAAAGACAAAGATGAAGACAAAGACAAAGGCAAAGACAAAGAAGAAGAACTGGTGCCTTTTTTCCTGCCAGCACCAAGTCCTGTGTGACCTCACCATCCATGCGGAGAAGAAGCTCATCAGACCTACAGAGATTCCTGCCTTCGCCGATCAACATCTTCCTCCTGCTGCAGCACCTTCTTCATCTTCAATCATCACAGAGATTCCTGCCTTCGCCGATCAACATCTTCCTCCTGCTGCAGCACCTTCTTCATCATCAAGCCAGGTCTGGGGTTCGAAACACCAAACTCCGTCCGTCTCTCTCAAAGGTTCTCTTTTTTAGTTCTTAGTATCAGCAGTAGGGAAAGATAGACTAGATGATTGATTTTACTTATTTGATTATTTCTGCTACTGAATTAAGCTGTACTGACCCTTGCAAAACTGCCTTACTAATAAAATATTTAGCATAAAGAAAATCTAAAAGATGTTGTGGACATTCAGTTAATGAGTCACCTTAAAGTTCTTTGATGGTTGTAAAATAGCTGTGATGTTTGATTCTGGAGAGGAAAAAGTTTAAAATGTTTTTAGGTTGCTGGTAGCCCAAATTTAAAACGTCATCCTTGGGACTCGCCCGAGTCACTAAAACCTACCTGGTTCAATAACAAATGCAAGTTGTAAAATAGAGAACGAGCGACCGTTAACAGGTGTGCTCTGTGAAACTAGTTGGCTGTAGGCTGCTCAGTCTGGCTAATTCACAGGGGGAAGAAGGGTGGGACACCTGGATGTTGGCCGTCAGAAACCAGGCGAATCGTTTCTCGAAACCAGCTTAAACAGAGTTTACTTCAGTTCTGGACAGGGTAAATCCCAGCAGATTTAGGAAACTCAATTAACCCGTTAGAAGGAGAGCTGGTAGCACATCTCCCCTCTCAGAAGAGGAAGCAGAGAGTGAGACAGTAGAGACAGAAGGAGGGGGGGGGGGGGGGGGGGGGGGGGGGGTGTTGCGCAACAACACCCTACAACACAACTATAACCCTAAACATGGCCTAGTCAAAGTCCAGATGTAAATGCAATTGGATCTCTGCAGCAAGACTTGAAAGTTGCTATTTACAAACACTCTCCATTCAATGCTACTATTTATACCAGGAAAACATTTTGGGCCTCAAATGTGTCAAGCTGGGAGAGACATTCATCCACACATTCAACTTAATTTTGGTTCATCCCTTAAAATTAAACTAAAATAGATTCAAGTTTGTGGCAATTTGTGGCAATTTAATGTGACAATTTGTGTCGAAGTTCAAATGGGTGTGAATACTGATGGAGGTCACTGTATGTCATAAATGATTCATGGACAAAAAGACCCTGCAAAAATGACAGAAAAGCTTCAGTCAATTATTTCCCAGCTTATATTTAGAATTGCACTTTAAAAAAATAGAATAAAATAAAATGAGGACGTCTGCATTGGATTCAAACACCAATATATAAACATTCAGTCACTTTTTTATGTAAAGGTGAACTGAAGTCGCTGGCACTGTGTGAGGAAAAACACTGTGTTGACTTAGGAAAGTGTGACATGCAGGTGTCTGTAAGGAGCCGCTCTGAACGAGTGTGCAGTATTGTTGGCCATGTGGGAGGCTGCTCCAGCAGAGAGTTGTGGTGCCGTCGGAGAGTCAACGAAAACCCCCAACACAGAGACTTTATTAAAGACTCGACAGGTGATGGAGGTGCCAGAGAGATCGGCTCCATCGACTGAGTCACACACACACACGCCAACACACGCATGCAATCCTCTATCTCTGTCTCCCTTCACACTCATTGATTGCTGTCATTCTATAATAACCTCTCTGTCCCACCAATCCCATCCTCTGACTGCCGTCGCCTCTCCTTCCCCTTCCCTATTCTCCTCTGAATTTCCTTGTCTTTCTTCTTTCACATCTCCCTGAGCCACCTCTGTCTATTCTTCTTCTCCACATGCTTTGGTCTTCTGTCACCTTCCCATATTCCTCCTTTCTCCTCTTTGTGATTCTCATCCTTTTAGCTCTAGCTTTAAACTTTCTAACCTCCCACTCTTCCTTCATTTTCTCCTTTTTTTTCCATGGCCTTTTCTACGATTCCCCTCCCCATCATCCCCACACCTTCCCTCCCTGCCTTCTTCTGCTGTTGCTGTAAAGGTCAGGTTAACTCCATGAATAAGCTGTAGATTTATGATGCTGTCATCTCCCAGGAATCACTGTGACCAGGGCCAAACAAAAACAACACTGCAATAGACCGCAATAGATCGCCCGAGCCCCATTCAGCAAACGCAAGGGTTATTAATGAGGCTATGGGCCAGCGCACTAGAGGTTGAGGGAGTGTTTGAAAAGTGTGTGTGCTGCCAGCACACACACTTTTACTTTAAACACACAAACAGATGCATAAAAGGGTTTGTGGAGACGTGCATGCTCTAAGAAGAGATTATACCCAATGAGTTTGTCATTGGGATTCTTTTAAATCATTCTCATAATTATACAGAAAGCTGAGACATGATAAATAAGGGTGAGGCTGGCAATCTGAGAATAAACACAAGTTAAGTGCAAATATAATATACATTAAAACCATTCTACTCAGGTGGACCAACAGAAGTCTCTCCATGTTCTTTATGATATGCAATGATTATTTATGAATGATTATTTTTCTTTTGAAGCTGTCATATACTCTGGTAAGGTTCCCAGGGACTTTGAAAGATAAACTTAAGTGACAATTGTGATAAGTTTTTATTTTTTAATAAATGTTGACATGATTAGCCAATCGATAGAACAGAAAAAAAAAATCTTTGTCAACACCAGTTGCATAATTTGAACAATGTAATAGTAATACAACCAGTTAACCAGTCCCCTATTTTACTTTTTTTTTTTTTTTTTTACTTTTTTTGGAGGGAGTTTAGCTTTAGGACAGTGTCAAGTGCCAATATTTTGCAAGGATAATATTTTAAATTATAGATCATAGCATGCTTGTGAGGTACATGTGCTTCGTCCGTATCGACACAGGGGAGTGGCCCCCTACCTGATCCTCATTGTACAGCCTGTGGGCAACACACAAAACACATGAAATATGAAATCAGGTGCTGAACTTTAACAGGTGCAGGCTTAGCTTTAACAGTTTGTTTTACTGGGAATGTTACAAATTATAGTTTTTTTTTCATAAGATGGTAGTTCTCAGATGGTTGTTTTTAGTAATGATACATGAACACATATTATGAAGTCCACCTGACGGTAATCTGCTGATCTAGCTGTTGGGAATACAAGGAGCTGCAAAATGTCTCTTCTTTGCCTGATTATCTGCCAAAGTGCAGCCCAAATTTTCCTTGTGTCTCTCCGTGACTTTTGGGATTGTAGAGGTTCCTTACTTTCTGAGTCACCTCTCGTTTTCTCTAATCCCAAGTTGAAGATTGTTCTCCGGTCCTGAACTCCTCCAAGCTTACAAGGCAGATCTCTGCCAAATACTTCCTCTCCCGTCCTCTGCAGCTTCATTCCCCATCTGCCACCGTCAGCCTGTCCCTCCTCCAACGCTCTGCCCCCTCCTTCTGGACTCGGACTGACACTCACCAGTCTCATCCTCAGACTCACTCTCTTTACTGGCAGAATCTTTTTCCATTGCATTATCCCTAAGATCTGTCCATTTCCCTCCTCTTGTTAACTCATTGTCTGTGCCCATATCCCTTCTGGTAATTAACTCGCGTTCCAGGCACCATCAGTATCTACCTGGATCCTCCCAATGTGTGGACAGAAAGCGTGTGGTGGGAGCAGAGCGCGACCCACATACAGAGGCCTCAGTCCTCAACGTGGCCATCACACTGTGCCCAGACATTTTACCGGGAAAATGTTTGACACTGAAAATTACAAGCAAGGATGGATATGACAACTGAGCAGGAACACCGCGCCGGTTTGAGTTAAACAGGATTTATTACAAAGCTGTCCGGTTTTCTAAATAAGCGAAATAAAATAATCAACCTTAAAATTGTCACTAAGTTTCATTTAAAGCAGTGTTTTTCAGCCCTGGTCCTCACTGCCCTGCATGTTGTAGGCCTGCTTCAGCACACATGGATTTCAATTGATAGCAGATTAAGAGACTTTTGCTGAATTGCAGTCATCTGAATGGGGTGTGTTGAAGCAAGGAAACATCTAAAACATGCAGGTCAGTGCGCCCTGGAGACCAGGGTTGGGGTCTGATCTAAGCGAAACATTCATTATAAGCTGGATTAGTTTGCTTCGACTAACTATGATTTTACGAGGTCATTTGGTAAAACCTGGAAAAACTACAAATACCAGAACATTAGCTCAAAATGAACATCTCAAGCCTCAGTGCTGTCTTTTTCAGCAAGCTACACATTGAGTAAAAGCTGATGCTAACCAATTTATTTTGGCCTCAAACGCCAGAGCTTTTGAGGATAGGACTGAAAATAAAATGTATAAATGGTGTGTTGCATGTGTAACCTTGTACGCCTCCTTTTATGTCTGCAAAGTCTGAAATATATTTATGGAAACACAAACAGCAAAAACAAACGGTAATGCTAAACATCAAGGATGAGAGATTCAGAGTTCAGGCGTCAACAATAAAATGCTAAATAAAGACATCAAACCAGAAACTAGAATTTACATAGCTCTGCCTGATCGTCCTGTGCTGTTTGTTTAGCCTTTGCAAATATGAACATCCTTTGTTTCCAAACACTGAAACACACTGACGTCTCAGATATGGTCAAATGTCCTGATTATGTATGCACAAAGACTTGTGGTGTTTAAAAGATTGATCCCTTTAAACTGAGTATATTTCTGTAGTTGGGTGTTATTAAAGTGCGTTTTTCAAGGGACTTTGATCCAGATAGAAAAACCTCTGACCACATACATAACATGAAAGAATATTTGGCTCTCTTGGAAAATCCTAAGATGGTCTCGTAGTCGTCCCAGTTTCTGCTGTAGTAATGGAACACGTAGACACTCAGGCACTCAGACAGATAAAATTACTCTAAAGCTCCAGTCGGCCTTATTACTCCCTTCTTCCTCACAATTCCCTCTCGCTGCTCCTGCACTCACCGCTCCCGTCCAGTCTCTCTCTGCGGATATTTTCTCTCCCTCCCTGCTAGTGTTGGGTCACAACGGGGTCAATTTCCTGTCAACAGTCTGGATTAAAATTTCACTAGGGCCCTGATGCATATTTTATTGTTCTATGGTCGCTATCTATCATGCTATGTCCTCCTGGCTGCCTGTCTCCCTTCGCCTCTTCCTCCGGTAGTGATTCGTTTTCTGTATTTGTTCATCTCTAGAGTGCAGACCTCACAGCAGCTTACTGCACTCATAATCTGAGGGGTGACTGGCATGCAGAGAGCCCTTTACACACTGATTGTCAGAAGAACAAATAACAAGAAGCCGAAAAACAATTACTTGTGGCTAAAGGCCAAATATCATCGCATTTTTTAGAAGGCCTGTCCCCAAAGAACAAGTTTGAACAATGAATAAATCAGAAATGCTGTGTTGCTTTTCAAATCAAATAAGTAATTTGAAAAAGGAAAAACATTCTTTTGACATGAGAACTGCGTTCTGAGTCACATTCACATAAACGGAGGATGACATGCACTGCGTATATTACTACATGAAATTAGCTTGTAGCTCTAAATATGTTGTAGGAAATCTTTAGGCAAGGTTGCAGAGTTCCAGCGGGATGACAGGCGAACCCCTCTGACTAATGTTTGACATCTAGGTTACTGTAATGCATCTGACGCCAAACCACAAAACAGACTGAATTTGTGCAGAAATGTGAGACCTTCAAGAACTTCCCTTCATTGCTGCTACGTTTTATCTAACCACTGAACAGCAAGCTGTTATAAAGTATTCTTGTAACACAATTCTACAAAGAAATGGGAGTAACACCGCTGGTCATAAATTTAAACTATCTGAATTCTTTCAGCATTTTTGGTTTTAAAAATTACGGGTTTTGTCACAAGCCATAATTCAAAACTGTTTTGAATTACAAACAGCTTATATTCAACACAGGGCTTGGGTAGGGCGCCGTGATGTTTTGGTTTTTCTACCCTTTTTCTGGATAAATCCTTTAGAAAATAAAGTCACCATCCTTAACCAATATTTGGCAACATGCTGTGCTGTCTTGTGAAAGGCTTCTTTGTGTTGTGCTATTTTTTAAAAACCTTTTTGCATTTTTGGATATCAGATATGGAAATTTATTATGGAAATTATTGCCGATTACAAAGTCCAACTGAAAATAATGATGTGTGCCAATTAATTGGGCTTTTTGGAAATGTTTGCTGTTTAATTTTATGCTAGCAATTCCTGTTTAGCATGAGTACAATGCCAAGGCTGTTAGAAAAAGAGGAATTATTTTGTAAATTCAAGAGAAAATATCCCAAAATAGTCTTAGTCCATACCATTAGCACATGTTGTCTTCAAATGCTGATTGTGTACAGTGACTCCTTTTTTCCCCCTTTCTTAATGCAACACATTTACCAAACTCTGAGCCCATATTGGACACGTTGGTTGACCAAACTACCTACCTCAAAAACATTTTTGCCAGATACTGTGACTACCATCTCTCATGGTTTTTTGATTATAATAACTGGAATACTGATTGTTTCGGCACCGCAGTCCTGATTCCTTGATTAAGCAGCATGTGTTAATGCTGGATTTGTTCGGCTGGAGTGTTTTTTCCCCTCTCTCTCTACAACTGAAAGGGCGCCTGATTGACTGCACCTGCTTTTTTTTTTTTTTGGTGTATTTTAAGTGACCTGTGAACATGAATCCATAAAAGCTGATGAAAAACAGCCCCTGAAATGCTTGCTATTGATTGCAATCTTTCTTTCTCTCCTCCAGCAAGAGTGTTTCATGGAAGAATATTTTGATATTTTCTTGACTGTTTATTTTTCTAAAGCTGTTGAGGTTTAATTTTGTGTTAATGTAACCCTAAAAGTTTGTGCTCCAAAGACACTGCATTTATTTTCCTGCAAAAATGACCTTTTTCAAAATTAAAGGACTAAGTCATAATTTCTCTATTGTTTATGGGCCTGGAGCCTATGATAGCAATGTTAATTTTTGTATTTAAAAGTAATGGTTGCAGAAGAGATTAAGTTTTCTGGAAATTTGCCACAGTATTAAATGACTGCTGGAGACATTTGAAACTTTTGTCTGTGAGACAAAGCATTTTTCCTCCAAAGACTTTCTTTAAAACAATAGCGATCCTTGTTGTTTTTTGTTTTTGCTTTGTCCCATCAACAAAAAATAGGTTCACATTGATTGGACATATAATGAGTCACTAAACTGAGTTAAGTGCTTTAAAAACCAAGGAGTCACTCCTGCTGCTAATGATCATAGGAGGAAGACCGTATGGAGAAAACGGTTATTGATTTAGTTTAATATTAATCAGTGCACAGCAGCATACTTTTTAATTGGTAGAGGACACATAAAAGACACAAAACACAGTAAAAATACATTTTCTTCTATAAGACATTTCATGCTCACAAGCAAGAGCTACAATCTTCATTCTGCGTACTTTTCCTAGAGTGATCTGTCATAGCTGTGTGACATTCTCATCTTGAAGAAAAGATGTCTGTTGTTTAATAACCTTGGAATAAAGAGTGTCGTGAGAAGAGAACTGCTACTTTAAGTGGGAGAGGAAAACAAAATCAGTCTTCTGTTTACCTTTATTTGCTTTCACTAATCTTAGAGGATCATTGGGAAAAGTGAAAGTGTACACTCCACCCTTCAGAATATTTTTGGTTTTGGTCAAGAGGGGACTTGGTAGGCTTTTTAAAACTTTTTTCAAAACAATGTATGTACTTTAAAACATAATTTAAAGGTAAATTGCAATTTATGTGTCATGCTTAAGACTTCTTTGTTCTTCTGGCCCTAAAATATGATTCTATTTGCCCTTTAAGCATCGAGTTGTTTCAAGTAGGCCATGCACTCAGAGTGCTCTGCTTTGGATACAGAGCTAGTCCACACCGGCTCATCGGTCTGCTAATTTACATTCTTCACATTCAGTATTTAGAGTGTTGCGTTTAACCTTTTTATGCATTTACACACCTGCCACTTCCTCCTTACGCTGTTTTACAACTCATTTCCACTCAGACACTCTTTTATTTTAAGTCATGTCTGACTTAATCAGTGTCATGTTTGTCACTGATGATGTTCTGTTTTTCACTCTGGGGTCTTTTGCTGTGGCTGCTCTTTGCCCGAGGTATTTTAAGCTGTGTGTGCGTAGAATGGCTGAATGGCAGCAGAATGGCTGACTCTTAGTGATACCTCTACACAGATACTGTAAATGCACACTGGTTTTAACAATGATTTTGACAAAAGGTGATCCTGACTGGATTACAGGTGTTTATCTTAGTGACATGATGTAACATTACCGTATTTTCCGGACTAATTAGCACTTTCTTCTTTGATTTCCAAATTTGACTTCCAATGATTCACTTCCTGCTAAAGAGCCCTCTGGTGGTTGAAGAAAAATCCACAGAAAAGCCGCACCGGGCTACAAGCCACGTGGTTCATTGCGTGGGAAAAAAGTAGCGGCTTACAGTCCGGAAAATCCGGACTATCTGGTTGGCTCATTTCACACATCATGAGATCTATTCCTGGTTGAATTAGAAGCTGTGTCTACCATGCTTTACACAAATGTTGGGGCAAAACAGAGGAATGGTTTGAGCTCTGAATTATTTACAGCCTGCAGAAGGTATGAATGAGTGGCTGTGTTCATGTTGAGAGGAAGTGGTAGGATTGCAGAGACCGGGGAAAGACCAAATAAGGTTTTGCAATATGGCCAAAGGTAGAAGCACACACACAAAAAAAACACAATTTCAAGTTTACCAGAAACTATAACATAAGGTAACAATTTGGAGGATTTTTTTTTCCAGAGTAAAATAAAAAAATCATCGATCATCTCTGCGTTGGAGAGATGATCGAAGAATTATGAAGTTGTGTCTGGGAGACTGTTCAATCAAGCAATCAATCAATCAAATTTTATTTGTATAGCACATTTCAGCAGCAAGACATTTCAAAGTGCTTTACATCATTACAAACACAGAATCACAATGCAACATAGAATCAACAATCAAAACACGACATTAAGTCAAGTTCCATCAATAAATTTGTAATTGATTACATTTCAAATACAATTCTAAACAGGTGGGTTTTTAGTCTGGATTTAAAAGAAGTCAGTGTTTCAGCTGCTTTACATTTTTCTGGAAGTTTGTTCCAAATTTGTGGTGCATAGATGCTGAAAGCTGCTTCTCCTCGTTTGGTTCTGGTTCTGGGGATGCAAAGCAGACCAGAACCGGAAGACCTGAGAGGTCTGGAAGGTTGATACAACAAGAGCAGAACTTTAATGTATTGTGGTGCTGAGCCGTTCAGTGATTTGTAAACTAACAACAGTATTTTAAAGTCTATTCTTTGAGCTACAGTGAGCCAGTGTAGGGACTTTAAAACTGGTGTTATGTGCTCTATCTTCCTGGTTTTAGTGAGAACGCGAGCAGCAGCATTCTGGATCAGCTGCAGCTGTTTGATTGATTTGTTGGACAGACCTGTGAAGACGCTGTTGCAATAATCAATACGACTGAAGATGAACGCATGGATGAGTTTCTCTAGATCTGGCTGAGACATTAGTCCTTTAATCCTGGAAATGTTCTTCAGATGATAGAAGGCCGACTTTGTAACTGTCTTTATGTGGCTCTGGAGGTTCAGGTCAGAGTTCATCACTACTCCCAGGTTTCGGGCCTGATCACTGGTTTTTAATACTGTTACACTGTTATATGTGTTCATGAAAACACACTCCTTTTAAAATGTCTTCTTTAAATTAGAAAATGAGAATGACAAATCATTTCAAAAGAATTTTCAAACTTTGATGTAAAAAATCTATTAAAAAGAAAATGCGAAGAATAAAACGGTGCAGTGATTCCCTTCAACAATCATCTTTGTTAAAGATCTCGACTCAACAGCAACGGAGCTCTCTGTATTTTAACTTTTCTAACTTGTTTGGAATAGTAATTTGAACTTAGTGTCACAATATAATGTTTTGCAGATTTTTCCATCATAAAAATAACATTTTGCTCTTTCTTGTCTAGATATCTGCTCTTGTGGTAGTTACTACATTTGATCATAATCTACTCTGAACAGCTGACTGGAGGTGAATAGAGCAGAAGCTGGTGTAAGACTTTCTTTATGTTCTTTTTTTATATATATTTTTAGTTAGTTAATCCTTAAATAAACTTAATACGTGTCAAATTTTATACATGATATAAAATATTGGTACCTCTTTAGCGTTTGGTGGTGTAAAGTCACCTTGCAAAGAGCTGAGTAGGAGGAAAAACGGACCAATTACCTGCCTGCTCTGATGTAGGCGTTTGATTCGCCCTCCGTTGTCCTTGAGCACCACCACCTTGGGGTCACTGAGGCCATTTTTAACCTTGTTACAAATCACTAACCAAAAGAAAGATGACTGATGGCGTTGGCAGAGAAACAATAAATAAAATACCACTGTTGCCTCTTTATTAGCTAGTATCACCTGGTCTATTAATGAGTATGATGTCCTTGTATTTTTCTTCTTTATTCCTTCTTAATTGCCTTTCTTTAGCATTTAATCTCATATTTGACATCCCCAGAAACACAATGCAATACTAACACTGCTTGTTTCAAAGCTTTGTTATTTAGTGTATTTTGAATTATGATGATGTTGTCTTGGGAACACTTTTTTTTTTTTTTTTTTTTTTTACAAGAAAAATAAAATAGAACAACTAAGACTTATAAATGTATTATCGCCATATCCAACGCAGGATTAAGAAACCATGTGTCACCAAGAAACTAATACCCATATTTACTGAAGATCAGATGACCGTGTCTTGGTGAGATAAACACTGTCAGCAGGCTAAATAGTGATGTTTTAGTCCCAAGTACCTCACATAAAACAACATTTAAAACCATCCTAGGCACAGTTTGACTTCTGAATCTGATAATATTTCCACTCAGTGAAAACTGCCCAGGCAGACAAAACTCTAATACAACACTGAGACATTCCAGGTCATAAACCATCATCTGAATTGTAGAGCCACTGCTTTAATGGACAGCACACCTCAGTGAGGTGATGTTAACACCCCAACAAAGCTAAATACACCATAAAGCACTGACAGTTTTAGAGTTCTTACTGTTAAAGCTGTAATGTCTTGACTTTTTGTCTATATATCTAGGCTGACTCTTCTCACTTGCATCCACTGCTTTGTGTTGCAATAAGGACTTAGATGCTATGATGTAGCTTGCTAGCTGTTTTCTATACTTTGCCTCTTAATCTGAAGAAGAAGCATTATAAGTTTCACATTTATTAAGACAAGATAATGATTTCTTTAGCTGTGCTAGCTAACTTTTTATTAAAACAGGCAACCTGACAGTAGATCAGAGAACCAGTTGTAGATAAGATCTGGCTAAAAATAGCCTTTTATGCTTACCACATCTCATTTTTTGTCTTTGTTTTTAAGACTGAACAGTGTCAAGGAAAACAGAAACAGCACTTTTGTTTGTATCTCATTAAATCTGTGAAGAACCTATTTATTAGCTGTTACACCAAATAAAATGGAGAATAATGCACCGTTATTGTTGGCTTGAATTGCTAATTGAATATGTTTCAGAGAAGAATCAGAATCTGACTTGCATGGTCCTTAATTAAAACAAATCTGCAAAGTTTTTACAAGCTGACCGTGGTTTTCAATAAAACAAATAACATGATTGTCCAACTTCAGCTAGAATGTTATCAACTGAGAAATGTTTCTCCAAGCTCTGACAGATAAACAGCAGTATCGATAAACGCTCAACACGCAAGTCGCATTTAATCTGAAATCTGATAGACCGTTCCTGCTTTCATCAACCAAACACCCCCCCAAAAAAACTGTTGTAATTAACAATAGTGTCTCCTATTCTAACCCAAAGGTTTCTGCGGTGAGGAGACGGTGATGTTATGTTGGTTAATGAAAAATTCAACATTGCTTTTCAACTCCCTGAGAGAAGCTCGTGTGTGTTTGTCTTTCATTTCCATGGGATTAGCTTTCCAATGAATTTCATTACAATTCCCTAAACACACCTTGTGTAACTCTCGGTCCCTGCGGGGGAATTCCATCACCAGTGGTCTCGCCCGCCTGAACCGCAGCAATCGTCACATCTTTGCTTTTCCGCAGTCTGCTGCTCTCCAGCCTCCGAGTTACTGAACTCTGGTTGACCTGACAGTAGTCTGGTTTAACCCAGCAGTAACAACCCTCATCTGCCCGACTCATCACCCCTACACCCTCAGCCTGACCGCGAACACACACGCTCAGAGTCAGACAAAGTGCAGATGCACAGCACATTTAGTGAAGCACCACAGTTTACTAGAGTGGTCCACCTTAGACTAAATACATTTCTCATGTAAATTTAATCTCTTGCAGAATATGTGAGAAAAGGGGGGAAGCTTGTACACAAGATTATAAGTACAGTGAATATGAAGGCAAGCGGCAATCTCACAGCAGGATGAAGGAGCGTTTTAGCAAAAGACACAAGAGAGCTGTGGCTGCTAAAAAACTGTGCTGCAAATGGATGTCAGTCTGGAGATGTGGGGGTTTTTTGTGGAAATGTCCCCATCAAGTTTAATTCCTGGTCATGTTATAATGATTCCCTTTTCGAAAATTGGAAAAAAAAAAATCTCTTTTTCATTTTGCACCTGTTTGACAAGCCCATCAAATCATCTGAACCGGTCCAACTCCTCCAGTTACGAGTTTATTCTTTGGCCACCTACTGCATTTCTATCAATTCTTTTCCACACTGAAGGCAAAGGGTTTACATCTGAAAAAATATATATATAATGATTCACTCTGTCTCATTCATATCTGGGAAAGCACATTCTATTCAACAGTCACCATTTTTTGCTTGGAAGATAACTTATCTCTTCAAGACGTATCTCACGTCATCTTCTGCAAACTGAATTATTTGTGCTCTTGCACAAATCCATGTCATCAACATCTGAAAAAAACATAATCTGTCTCTTCGAAGGATCTTGTCAGAGTGCCACATCTTGAAATGCCATTGCTTTTACAAAATATTAAAAAAATAAAGAAAAAAAGAAGATAAGGGCGCTGAGGCTTTTGGCACCCGATCAAAATAACAACAGCCTGTAATTTAAAGGGGAAAAAAAGCCCAGGCACGGTGCACCACAGGAGAAGCAGACGATGGCGTAATGCCTTCAGAAGGTGCATTAAGTGAGCATTAGAGTTACACCAATTGAAGCGTTAATGTTACAAAGAAAATCTGAATGAGCAACCCATTAGTTGAGTGCATATTGGCCTCCTCATTGTCAAATAAGACAAAACTCCAGAAAAATGAATGATCGTTGCACTGAAACAGGAAAGAAATACTGCATAGTGAGATCATAGGGGTGCACTGATTGCAGCTCTCTGGCCGATCGCTGATTACCGATCTTTTAAAAAGCCTAACTTACCGATTTCCATTGTTGGCCGATACCATTTTTTTGTCCGAAATGTTGCTCAATATATCAAGAAAGTTGCTGAATTGTCAACAATGGGGTGACTATTGTTAACTGTAAATGTGCCGACATGACCTGGCCGGCCGATTTGTCAGTCCAACCTCTCTCATGGGAGAAAAGAATAGCACAGTGGTTGATTTCTAGACCTTTGCCGAGGTTGATAACATCGGTGGATAAAATCGGCTTCACATGTAAAAATCGGCCGATCACCGATCTCCCAAAATTAAGGAAATCGACACTGATAAATGGGTGCACCCCGCAGTGATAAAATAACTACAAAGCAATGTCCACATCTGTTCATATGGATGTCTGTGTGTCAGTAGTAAATACAACAATTTGTAAGCTTGAATTTACGTGTTGACACTCAGGAAGTATACATTCTGGAGAAGTGATCTCTCCTTTGCTTTTCTGCCAAGTAAAACTACAAACTTCAGTGTATTTTATCTGGAGTTTTACGCTATCGTGTCTACCAGAGACATTGTTGACCGTTCTTGTTAGCAAAATACCTCAAGATTAGTCAGATTGTATAGAGAGTATCTGTGAACAGAAGTTATACAATTTTTCTAGCCCTGTCCATGTAAGCTGTGTCTTCATATTTAGGCTCAAACCTAAGTTTTTTTGTAGCATAAAACAGTTTTATCTTTTCAGATTCAGTATTTAGTTTCATCCATTCAACTTCCCATCAACCAGGACAAGCTTCCTTGTCACTGCTAAAGGGAAACTCATTCCGACACCATGATGCTGCCTCCACTATAAGCTTTGCTAGCTCATGATGGTTTGTATATCGAAGCCAAAAAGTTCCGTTTTGGTCTCATCTGACTGGAGCGTGTGACAAATCTTGGGGTTTTTCTAAAGGACGCCTTTCGTTCATGTTTAGCTCACTCCTAATAGTCGTCCTTTTAAAAGATTCTTTCACCTGAGTTGTGGATCTCTGCAACTGCTCTATTCATACTGAGATTAACTGCAGCACGTAGATAACTGGAACGGAAACAAATTAACAAAACTGTTCAGATTTTTTATTGATAAGACTTGAAAACCGCTTTCATTTACAATCATGGACTACTCTGTGTTGGTCTGTTTCAGAACCTGATAATAAAACAGATTAGACTTTGGTTGTAACCAGACACAAAGTCACAAACTAGAATACATTTGCAAGACTCTGTATGTCTGTGAAAGTATGCACATCTATGTGTGCAGAAATGGCACTAAGAGCATTACATGCTTGAGCACTCAGCTTTCTTCCAGCAGTGCTTTTGGACAGCCGAGTACTCATTGTTTCTTTCCTTGTAACACGCCGATGCACACTCACAAACACCTTTCCTGGGTCATTGTGAGGTTGCTGCTGAATGTCTTTATGTGTGATTACAGGCACTTTCAGACCAAGTTAAGACATGGCAACACAGTGTGTCATTCTTGTATTAAAGTCACCACGATAAATGTGTTTTTTTTTTATTTCCTTTCGTAAGTGGTTCCTTTTGCAGCGAGTTGACAAATAAAATAAATTACTGTGTCTAATCAACACAGATCCAAGCTTCAAAAGTGAAAGCAAAATGGCATCTGCTTTTCAAGTAAATAAACAGGCTGCATAAAACTGGAACAAATACTAATAAAAAACAGCTTTGTGTGACAATCAAATTAACCTCAAATACCTAAATACTCAAGACAGAGGCAAAGATTTCACAGCTTTCAAACAAGATCTGCATGCTTTTAAAACAGCAAGGTCAATATAATGACTTTAGCTGAATAATAAATACAGGCTGTCAAGCAAGTAAATATTTAACCTTGACAAAACAAAGGGAGTTGCGTAGGTAATTAATCAGTAATTAATCAGAAAATAATGAAGCTGTATCTAACTGGTCATGCTTTCTTCATTTTCAGTGTTACTCAACTCTGTATTTCATTAGTGTATGCGAGGGGCTCCTCTGATTGAGCCCAGAAAGGTTTTATAGACCTTTAGCATCAAACATATTTATATACATAAAATACAAAATAATAAAGTTTGTCATGGATTAGTTGCAGATGCTTCTGCATGAGGAGGCTAAGGAAAGAAATGGAGCAAGTACGACAAAATTCTAGAAGAACGTGAAAGAAGGAAAGCGGAAAGACGGACACAAGGAGTATGAATCTAGCTCTTCTATTACTATTGCATTCAAAGATGTTGCAGGAAGCTGTCATGAAGTGCGGGTGGAGAGAGTGGTGAGGCAGATGCAGCGGACCCAGGTATGAAGACTTATGATGTTTTTAATGAAAATAACTTAGTCCAAACAACGAGCAGCAGGAGTAACACAAACTGAACACGAGGAGACTAAACATTGACGAGGACCCGACGAGGAACAAGGAACACAGGTGGAGTTAAAAACACGGGAGGGTAATCACAGAGACGAGACACACCTGGGAACAATCAAGGGGAGGACAGGACAACGAAGAGACTAAGGACACAGAAAACTCTAAATAAACACAGAAAAACACAGATCCTGACAGTACCCCCCCCTCAAGGGCGGCTACCAGACGCCCAAAAAACAAAAACACAACAAGGGTGGGCGGAGGGGCGCTGGACGGGGGGCCAGAGTCCAGAAAAACAAAAAACTACCCACCATCGTGGGCGGAAACACAAGAAGGGCCAAGAGTCCATAAACAAACAAAAAACTACCCACAGGGTGGGCGGAGGCAAAGGAGGCAGGAACCACGGAGGTGGTCCGGCGGTGGTCCGGCGGTCGTCCGCGGCGGCGGGAACCACGGAGGCGGTCCGGCGGCCGTCCGCGGCGCTGGAGGCGGGAACCACGGAGGCGGTCCGGCGGCCGTCCGCGGCGCTGGAGGCGGGAACCACGGAGGCGGTCCGGCGGCCGTCCGCGGCGCTGGAGGCGGGAACCACGGAGACGGGAACCCCGGAGGCGGGAACCACGGAGGCAGTCCGGCGGCCGTCCGCGGCGCTGGAGGCGGGAACCACGGAGGCGGTCCGGCGGCCGTCCGCGGCGCTGGAGGCGGGAACCACGGAGGCGGTCCGGCGGCCGTCCGCGGCGCTGGAGGTGGCGATGAGTCCCGGGGGCCGCCCAAAGACGGCGACGACGAGCCCCCCGAGGCAGGGTCTCTGGTGGAGCACAGGGGGTCTCGGTCGGAACGCTGGGGGTCTCGGTCTCGGGTGGAACGCAGGGAGTCTCGGTCTCGGGTGGAACGCAGGGGGTCTCGGTCTCGGGTGGAACGCAGGGGGTCTCGGTCTCGGGTGGAACGCAGGGAGTCTCGGTCTCGGGTGGAACGCAGGGGGTCTCGGTCTCGGGTGGAACGCAGGGAGTCTCGGTCTCGGGTGGAACGCAGGGAGTCTCGGTCTCGGGTGGAACGCAGGGAGTCTCAGTCTCGGGTGGAACGCTGGAGGTCAGGGTCTCAGGAGGAACGCAGGAGGTCAGGGTCTCAGGAGGAACGCAGGAGGTCAGGGTCTCAGGAGGAACGCAGGAGGTCAGGGTCTCAGGAGGAACGCAGGAGGTCAGGGTCTCAGGAGGAACGCAGAAGGTCGGGGTCTCAGGAGGAACGCAGGGGGTCTCGGAAGGAACACAGGGAGTCTCGGTAGGAACACAGGGAGTCTCAGGTGCGCCGGCTGGAACGCCGGCTGATTCGGCCTCGCGTGCGCCGGCTGGAACGCCGGCTGACTCGGCCTCGGGTGCGCCGGAGCGAAGCCTTGGAACCGGCCGCGTAGGCGAGCCGCAGCGAAGCCTTGGAACCGGCCGCGGAGGCGAGCCGCAGCGAAGCCTTGGAACCGGCCGCGGAGGCGAGCCGCAGCGAAGCCTTGGAACCGGCCGCGGGGGCGAGCCGCAGCGAAGCCTTGGAACCGGCCGCGGGGGCGAGCCGCAGGGAAGCCTTGGAACCGGCCGCGGGGGCGAGCCGCAGCGAAGCCTTGGAACCGGCCGCGGGGGCGAGCCGCAGCGAAGCCTTGGAACCGGCCGCGGGGGCGAGCCGCAGCGAAGCCTTGGAACCGGCCGCGGGGGCGAGCCGCAGCGAAGCCTTGGAACCGGCCGCGGAGGCGAGCCGCAGCGAAGCCTTGGAACCGGCCGCGGAGGCGAGCCGCAGCGAAGCCTTGGAACCGGCCGCGGAGGCGAGCCGCAGCGAAGCCTTGGAACCGGCCGCGGGGGCGAGCCGCAGCGAAGCCTTGGAACCGGCCGCGGGGGCGAGCCGCAGGGAAGCCTTGGAACCGGCCGCGGGGGCGAGCCGCAGCGAAGCCTTGGAACCGGCCGCGGGGGCGAGCCGCAGCGAAGCCTTGGAACCGGCTGCGGGGGTGACAGCTCCGGAAGGCGACGAGGGGCCGGGTCCACCGGCGGCTCACGTCGCTGTCTCCGGGCTGACCGTGGAGGTGGCGGCTCCGGAAAGCGACGAGGGGCCGGATCTGCCGGCGGCTCACGTCGCTGTCTCCGGGCAGACAGCGGAGGTGACGGATCCGGAAGGCGACGAGGGGCCGGTTCTGCCGGCGGCTCATGTCGCCGTCTGTGAGCTGGTCGCGGAGGTGGCGGCTCAGGAAAGTGACGAGGGGCCGGATCTGCCGGCGGCTCACGTCGCTGACCTCCCGGACGGAGGAATCGACGGGGGCCGTATCCGGGGGGTGCCAACACCAGTCTCGTCCCCCGGAAAAGCTCCCGCTGCAAGTCGGCAAGAGCCTCCGCCAGCTCCCTGTCCTCCCTGCCGGACCTCCGCCACGGGCCGCTCTGCCCTTTAGGCGGTAACCTCACTGCAGCTGGGTCCATCATAGCAGCCTCACCTTTCGGTCTGGTCGGGTCCTACTGTCATGAAGTGCGGGTGGAGAGAGTGGTGAGGCAGATGCAGCGGACCCAGGTATGAAGAATTATGATGTTTTTAATGAAAATAACTTAGTCCAAACAACGAGCAGCAGGAGTAACACAAACTGAACACGAGGAGACTAAACATTGACGAGGACCCGACGAGGAACAAGGAATACAGGTGGAGTTAAAAACACGGGAGGGTAATCACAGAGACGAGACACACCTGGGAACAATCAAGGGGAGGACAGGACAACGAAGAGACTATGGACACAGAAAACTCTAAATAAACACAGAAAAACACAGATCCTGACAGAAGCATAATTTGATCACCAGTTAAACTCAGTTTCTGAGCTTTTAAAAAAATTTAAAAAAATCAGGGACAAGAGTGTTGTAACTCAGGCCCCATTAACCACACATACGGGCCACTGCTACAAAATTTATATAAATATTACGAAAGAAATGTAACAATAACCAACAACACCTAGTCTCATGGTATGCTATGCAGACACTTTGCCTGCACTGATGAAAATATGCCGCATGCTTGACCACAAACTGGGATCTTTATTGATTTTTTATTGATTAATTAAACCTCCATTTATCTGACCACTAGGGTGCGCTCATAGGCTGAGTTTAGGGATTTGAATGTGTGCCTGAAGATGCTCAGCGGATCTTTAAGTACAGAAAAAGAAGGGGGAAAAACAAGATTGTGCAATCAGAGAAAAGCAACATAAAAAGCAACTTATTCTGTTTTTATTTAGTAACCGCAAGATTTACACCCTACATCTCCATACTCTCACAGGCCATTTTATTGGGTACCCCTTGTTTTTATCTGGGTTAGACACCCTTTTGCTTTTCGAGCTGCATAGATTCAACAATGTGCCTGAAACATTCAGCATCACATTTTGGATCATTTGATATGATGCAATTCCTGCACATTCAATATAAAAAACGGATCACATCCCAAAGGTCCCGAGGTTTTGATTGGGAGTGTTGAGATCCTCCTCAGGGATCAAACTAAATAAGAAAAAAATAACGGTAAAATGATAATTATGTTGGAAATGTTTGGTGTTTGTGATGTTATTTTACCCATTTAGTTAATTTACTGGTAATTTCGTTAATGGTATGTTGATATTCTTGATTATTAATCTCCTAAACTGGTATTTTGTTGGCCAAAAGAAAATATACAGTACAGACCAAAAGTTTGGACACACCTTCTAATTCAATGGGTTTTCTTTATTTTCATGACTATTTATAATGCAAGAAATCCCACTTATTAACCTGACAGGGCACACCTATGAAGTGAAAACCATTTCAGGTGACTACCTCTTGAAGCTCATCAAGAAAATGCAGAGTGTGTGCAAAGCAGACACTCATAGTTTGCCGATAAAACAACCAGCAGAATTTCAGAGTAGATTTTGTTTAACTTTTCTGTTGTGTCTCCTTGTCTGCTCCAACTCACTGGGGGCCACAAATCAAACTGACAGGGTCAGAAAAGCCAGTTTCATTACAGAAACAGCAACATTTTCTTTGGGTACCTGTGATTGATATTTTATTAATCCTGATCTTTTTCTCCTCTACTTTGTGCGGCGCTCAATTCACACAAAGAGAAACTAGCAACAGCTGCCTTATCACCTGTGTTTTGTTGTTTCCCCTGTATTATGCATATGCTTATGGCTTGATTTTAGAGGAGTGTGCTTCATGCAGATCCAGTGCGTGTCACATTGTTTATTGATCAGAGATAAAACAGGCTGATCTGCTGTGTCGAATTCATGATTAAATGCATCGCCCGCCCTAAAAAGAATCAACCGGCACGTGATAAAATGGAATACATAAGCACAATGTGACACCATGCAGAAGGTCCCTAACAGGGGAAAAATCCCACCAACAAACACAGACTTCAAGCCGGGTCAATTTCTCCGTGTGTGTAGAGAGAGCGTACGCAACCCTGAACATGATCCTTATTAAAATGCTCAAGAAGAGAGAATCTTTTTACTTTCAAAGCTGATTAAAATGAATACAGAACTGCGTTTTGCAGTGTACAGTAGCGCTCCTTCGACTGCAGCTGTTGATTTTTGTTTTTTTAAGAAAGGAAGCTACAGAAGAACAGGATTGAGGAAAATGTTTCATCACAACAGCAACAAGAAAGAGCAAGACAAAGCCAGAGCGAAGGACAGCGATATGTCCAGGCTCTGTTGTTCGTTTTCATTTGAACCTCTGAGCCCTGAATGACTTCCCATTGGGGCAAACAGCTTGTCAGCGCTGTGACTATGTGTGTGTGCAAGAAAAAGAAGACAAAGGGAGTGTGTCCACGCTTACATCAGCAGTTCAAACCCCTCATTTCACCGCCTCAGCACCCCTCAGTATTGCACCCTGCTCTCTTCATGCCCCATCTCTCTCTTTCCATTTCGCCCTCATCCTGGGGTGTCACCACGACAGATATTTACTCTTCTAGGAGGATGCCCGGACTACTTATTTCTTTCTGCCTGTCTGGTGCTTTTTTTCCCTTCCTTTTACTGGCCCTTCAGTCAATGAGTCAGTCCATCAGCTGTTCTGCCTTATCTGTCTTCTGGACTGGCTGTCAGTCAGTCTGTTAGTTGGTCTTTATCTCCACCAGTACACATTAAGTCAGGCCATTTGTGAGGCTCTATTCCTGCCACGTCAAATACACTTTGCCAAGAAAAAATAGCTACTCTACAAACAGCACCCATTTTTGCTAATTATAATAAGTTAATCTACTATCATAGGAGTAAAATTTCACAAGCACAACTATTTGTGAAGGAAAAAGAGTCCACGTTAAGAAATACTTGACATTCCTGGACACTCTTAACAGTTCTTTAAAAAGTTAGAGTATTTTTAAAGTGTAAATTCGACTTTTATAAGTTGATTGGTACAGTAGAGGAGGTTAGCAGTAAAGAAGAGCATCTCAGACTAATTAAGCCTCGATAACAGCCATTAAACTCCCTCTATATGCTATTCAGTTTTCTTCAGCCTGCTGGAGGGACTACAGCCTTTTCTGTCTTGCCATCACAGTCGTAAAAACACTTGGAGTCTGTTAAACTCTACTGGGACTGTAACTGGTGTAGCAGGTGCTCTCTGTGTGAAACTGAGAAATGAATGTAAACATCTGATGTCCACTGCTAGGCGATCCTGTAGGTTTGTTTAATCGAGTTGTTTTACAGGATAATGAATTTAAGCAAATTTTTAAATCGACACAAACTGTTCACCAGACTCAAATTAAACCTTCTTTCAGAACCAGCACACAGACACGATCCTGTAGAAAACAAGAGAGAACCCAGTATATTCTGCCTCATAAGCTAAATTAGTCAGGTTTAAAGGTCTAACAGGTCAAACATGTGATACTTCCCAAAACGTAAATATACAGAAAATTTGTAATGTAAATTCTTCTTTAGGTGCTCAGTAATACATAAAACACTATATTTTAATGAAAAAAAGTAATTCGGTTTTCCTCGAATAGGGCGCTGTAAACTATTGTAGATTTAAAATGGATTTTTTTATTTTAGTTTTTTTATTTTTTTTTTCCATCTTCCATCAGAACTATTTGCTGTGTTTATTGAATTGATGCAGACATGTTTGGATGTTTCTGGTTTGCGAAGAAAATTAGTCTAAATCTTTTTTCTTTTTTTTGAAAGACTTTATACCAGGGAAAATACTGCTTTCAAAAAATTCAAAAAGTATCAATCTGTATAAATCGCTTGTGGTGGTGTGACAAGTTTGCACCATTATTGTGATCAAAACAAGAAACCAAACCTTTCAGAGGACCACAAGCCTTGATCTTGAGAGATTGTACAAACAGCAATGGCCTCTCTATTTCTGCAGCTTTTGGTGAATTTTACAGCAGAAGTCTAAGTGCTGCCCTCTTGGCAAAATGAAATTTTACAAATTATTAACAGCAGGTATCAGTAATTGTGACACCAGTGATTGTTGTTGAAACCAATTATTTCTTAACATGGATTCCACCCCCACTAATTAAATGTACTTAAATATCAGGTTAGATTTTTCTTTTCTTTTTTTCGTGTCAGCAATAAAAAGTTACACTATGTAGAGAGAGTCAATAATATAGCAGGTATTTTATGTTTCTTATACATCTATCTGATTAACTTTCTTATTTAACAGAAATGAAATATGTTGCTACAATAAGCTTAATTAAGAAATATTTTTTTTGTCACAATTTACCTCCTGGCCTATGTTATGAACATTTCTGTTAAAAAAAAACATTCTTGACATTTTGGGTTTGAATATCTCAATCAGCTGCTCATCCTTTTCAAACTACTTTTTTTGCTGGCCTTGTTAAGCATGAACTCAGTTGTTAAAAGTTTGAGAACTACAAGCAGAAATCTCACAGGCACGTTAGTTTCTACTGCAGAGGAAGAAGAAAAAAAAATCAAGAAGTCTCACGAAAATAAAACAAAGACAAAACACTGGTTCAGAATGATCTTTCATTATTCATGGAGGAATGTGTGGGTTTAAAGTTTAATAGAATCAATATTGAATTCTGATCTCCTCATGCATTTAAAGACAAGAAGATGCGAGAGTATCAGTGTTCCATCAAAATGTCTGGGCTAATTTCCCACAGCTTTAAGGTTAAAAGAAATGCACCAAACAATTGAGTTGAATAAAATAAGTGTGTGGAGATAAGGAGACGGCATTTTGAATAATACTGTCTGAGACATCCAGAGAAGATCTGCCTTCTGTTATTAATGGCTACAGAGATGGATAAACTCCAAAATGCCTGAATAAAACCTAATGTTGTAAACTTTCTGGCATTACTTATTAAGGAATGATATAAACAAATAGATATCGATACCAAATGAAGCATGTCAGAGCACTTTAAGTACTTTTATGACCTGTAAAAATGCTTTAATGTTGGCAATATTTACTACATTTTTGTGTGCTTGGCAATTATATCTGATTGGTCTCTTCTTGCAGATACAAAATCTAAATGAAAGTGAATTAAAAATGATGAAAACTGTCACTAAACTTTCACCAAAATCACTTAAATATGGAGAAGTTGTGATTAGTGACATGGAAACCAGATGAGTCTCATCAGGGGAAAGCTAAACAGCTAAAGAGGAGAAATGAGAGAAAGGAGACTAATCAAACTGAGATGAACAAAAGGAAAGAACACAAGAAAAAAGTAAGAAAATTTTAAAAAAGGTAGCAATAGGATACAGCAAGGGCTAAACAACATTGATCAACAACACAGAAATCCAACTTAAGTATGAACAATGAAAACCTCAAAAAGATCAGGTTTTTGAGGTCATGAATTTTGAGGTCAGTCATGAATTTTTTGAATTATAAAATTCATGACTGTGATCTTAAGTAATTGCTAGCTGATTTTACTGCTATTGTTAGCTTGCAGTTCTTCTGTTTGTTGGGCTGTAGGAAGGCAATCTCATTGATCATTAGGAGCATTGTTTTAAAAGTTGACATTTCCATGACAACTTCCTGTACTGAACTTTTAAGTTTGAGCTATGATTTTACTTTTGAACAGCCTGAAGTACTCTGAAAGCTAATCTGTTCTCTAATCCTATCTAAACTGCAGTTTAAGACCCATTAATTAAGCAATGCCGCATGAGTTATGCAACAAATGCCTCCCATGCAACTTCCAGCAGCTAAAAGCCCCGTGCACAAATTTGTTTCCACAGCCCTAAATTTTTTTTCTTTTCTCCTTTTTTTTTTGCAAGGTGCAAGCTCAGGCTGCCTTCAAACCTCATATGTCTTAATTTTACTCTCATAATTAACACTCCAGCTTTCCTAAAGGTTCATCCTCTGTGACAAATGAGGGCCGTATAAGCCATGACCTAACCAAGGCCCGCTGTCTGTTTCAATGCCCAAGAGACAGGGGCTGAGGAATGGACTGGAAGAAACCGAGTGTTGGAGGTGAGGTGTGTATGTGCGCTTATGGTGACCTGTGTGAGTTAAGACCAGGATTTGTGTTAATCTAAACCCCACAGAGAAAAGATCTGGCTCTCATTCAGAGGACATGCAGCAGAAAAATAAGAGTCTCAGTTGCTACCGGCAACGTTATTCCCTCTTTCTCATCTCCTCTTCATGCGATTTATGAATTGTTAAAACATAAAACAAAGGATTCAGCTTTCAAATTGGGCAATGATCTCCCGTAGGATTTAAAGCACCTTGAAACAGAATTCATACCCACTGACACAGTGGGTATTCATACCCACTGACAAGTTAAACCACAAACGTTGATGGGTTTTTATTAGCATTTTATGCTATCATATAATATTATGAAGGTAATGGTTTTAAAAGTGTTTCTAGAAAACAAATCTGAAAAGCCTGGCATGGATTTGTGTTTAGTCTTGTTTACTCTGATTCTCCCAAATCCAGTATAATACTAGCTTAACACTAGTGTTATACTGGAGAATAATAACGTTACAATAACGATCACTAATGTTATTAGAGAACATTAGTGAACGAAAGCATCGCAAAAAATACAGCTAGTCAGGAACAAAGTTCTGGAAAAGGTTAACCCAGGTTTGTATTATGAAGGAATGTGGTTATGTATTTGGTTGTAATTTTATATGGTAGACTAACCCATTGTAACACATAATTGTAAATTGAATGGTTTTCAAAGCTGTTTCCAAATACAAATATGTGCCTTGTTCCAATGGAACTGCTTGGTTTCAGAGGTCACCTCTTCATTTCAGCTTCTGTTGTAGAAGCATTGTAAAAAAAAAAAACCCAAAAAAACAAAGACCACTACAGCTCAGGAATAAAGTTTTAATGAAGTTTAAAGCGAGGTTAGGTTATATAGGTTTTATGTGGAGGAAAACGCTGCACCTTACCCCTATACTCACACTCTCTCCAAGCTGAGGCCGGAGGCTGTATGCTGTGGGAAAGATTTTCTTATTTTGCTAAGAAAATGGTCAGAAAAAAAAGGTGGATGTCCAAATTATTAATTCAGGGCACTTATGGGCGTTCAGGGCGTTAGATTCTTCAAGAAAGACTCAATACAGCTGGTTAGATTTTTAGTTATAGAAGTAATTGTAAAACCATTTATAATGTTGCTTCTATTTCAAGTTGTTCTCTATTTTGGATTTTTAGCTAACAAATGCTCTGGTTGTAATATTACAAAATGTGTAAAACGGTGGTGCACAAGATAATTTAGCTCTTTCTCAATGCTTAAAAAAGACCTTTAGGTTACATCACATCAGTTTAGCAAACAAAGAAATTTGTCAATGTTTCTTTATTTTACCAGTTCAATCTACAAGGTCTTAATTTGCCACTTTTTCACTCCTTTATCTGTGGATTGATGCATGGCTGCAACAGAAAATAAGTGAGTTCATCAGTGCTTGAAAGTACGCTGTAATACCTTGCAGCAGACACGGGTATAAGTGTGATACTTAGTGATGCTTGACTGAGTTCTCTAACTTGCGCTCTGGCATTAATAGAAATCAAGATGGAGAAGATGATGAAAGGAAAATGCAAGACTGACAACTGTTGAGACATGTGGAGATGACGAGAAGCACTTCTGTGCCCCTGGTGAGAAACATGTCCGGGGTTGTAATGAGTCTTCTTGTCTCATGTAAAATGAAAACGTGCCATTATCACACCGCGACCACTCTGACATTATGATGTGAATTACAGGTTGTACAGGAGGGAGGTGGAAAGCTGCAGACATGAAATCATCACAAGGACACCTTCTAATTTCCAGAAATAGTCTCCTCTTTATCTCTATACACTTTTTGAAGATTCACCGAGTGGAGAATGAAGTTGATAAATTCAATTTCCACTCATTTCGAGGCGAGTGCCAATGTTAAACTCCATTATTAGCTTGCAAACTTTTCCGTTCGCTTCTTCAAGAAAGATCTTACAAGAAGATGGAACCACTTTTTTATTGGCAGAAAAGTTTCACTTTGGTTAGCTGGAAATAGATAACAGTAAATGATACGGATAATTTCTTTTGACAGAACCTACCACGAGGGGATGAAATGCAGAGATTCATTTGTTGGGACATATATTGTTTGGCCATTAGCCCCAGTTCACTCTGCACAGCAGCTACATCACGGACGTCAAAATGAATTATAATGGAGTCGCTTCAGGCCTGCCAGCTTTGATCTCTTCTCCACTTATTTAGCTTAGGATGATAAACCTACTGGAAACTCATCAGGACTAGCAGAATGAGAAACTATAATTGTCTTCACAAGGTCAGGGAGAGATCTTTTTTTAATTTGACTGCATTGTTCATGTCTTTCAACTAATATCATTGGACAAACTAATATTACCGGACCGCCCTCCGGGAACTTCATTACTTTCATGGTCTTAACTCAAATATAGGGACATTTTTTAGGAATAAAATAAAAATTAGACAAGTAAATCATACAGCAATTCATGGTGACCAAAAGGAAAAGAGTAAAAGTTTTTTACCTTACAAATTCAAGGTGGTATTGAGCCCCATGTCCTCCTGCATGCATTTCTGCTGCCTCAGTAAAAACAAGAGCTGCAGAGACCTCCCAGCTGACCCAATAAAAGTAGCACATAGGAGAGGGATTAGCTCTGTGTTTTGTTTTTGCTGGAAGGAGAACCATAAACTCAACTCTCAGAAAAAGCTTAGCTACTGTGCAATTCCATAGAAAGCATCCAATCCAGGCACATATAGGCAGTCTAATGTTATGACATACATGTGTTTTTTTTATTTTCTCCTGCTATTGTGAGGTTTACATGGAAAGAGAACAAAACTTATGGTATCACAATTTGACATGGAGGTCAGCTTATTGGCTTTTCAAGAGGGAGCCAATTCAAATTCAAAAACACTTTAATAAGGTCAAAGGGAAATTAAATAAAAGTTTAAAAATTTAATTGGAGTTGAAGGTAGATATGCAAATTGTGGTCTACATATTTCATTGCAAAATATCAACCAAGATAGAATAATGTAGTGTTTTACATTTTGTCACTAATGCTAACACAATCCCCATTTTAATACGTGGTAGTGGCAGCATCATACTGTGGGCATGTTTTCTCCAGTAGGGACACTGTTGAGCCTCTGCTCCAAGAGACTGGTTTAGATGAAAGCATATTCATCTTAGAATGGCCCAGTCAAAGACAGATAAAATTGAAACTCTTCAAAATAAATAGTTGAACATCTATGTTCACAGACATTCTCCATCCTATATCACTGGATTTTACTTGGTTTGCAAATGTGATAAAAAAAAAGTATTTTTCTTTTACTTCACAAATATTTTATATTGATAATATAACACAAAGTAGGTATCACTGCATTAATATATTCACCATAAATATATTAAAAATTCCCTTTGCTTAAATGCAACTGCAAGACGATACAGTGCAGGGATTTGCAACCTGTGGTTCTGGAGCCACAAGTGGCTCTTTGGACCTTCCATGATGGCTCTTAATAACTTTGGCTGAAGATGATAAAAAAAACAACAACAAAAAAAACCCATGCCTTTAAAAATACAGCTTTTAGCAATTTTACAGATTTTTCTTTGAATAATTTAATATAATTTATACAACAGAATGACGCTACAAGTACCAACAATAGTTTGAAAAAAATGTGGGTTTTTCTTTTGCAAATAACATCCCATGTAAGAAATATATCCATCTCATTTTGCTAACATTTTTTATTTTTCTGTATATTAAAACCTTAAAATATAAATAAAATGGTGGTTCTTAAAAAAATAAGTCTTTAATGAAGAGGACATGTAATACTTGTGTCTCTAAATGGGTTTTATTTAGCTGTACTGGGAACAAAAATGTCTCTTTGAATTGTGGAATGTGCTACATGTTGTTAGTGGTATGACTTCCTATGGACCTCTGAACCAAAGTGTTGGTCAAAAAATTTCAGATCTCTTATCCATGTGCCAAAACTTTCTCCAGTTGAACAGAAACAAAACTGAAGTTATTATTTTTGGACCTAAAGAGGAACGATCTAGAGTCAATGCACAGCTTCAGTTATTACAACTGAAAACCAGCGATCAGGCCCGAAACCTGGGAGTAGTGATGGACTCTGACCTGAACCTCCAGAGCCACATAAAGACAGTTACAAAGTCAGCCTTCTATCACCTGAAGAACATTTCCAGGATTAAAGGACTAATGTCTCAGCCAGATCTAGAGAAACTCATCCATGCGTTCATCTTCAGTCGTATTGATTATTGCAACAGCGTCTTCACAGGTCTGTCCAACAAATCAATCAAACAGCTGCAGCTGATCCAGAATGCTGCTGCTCGTGTTCTCACTAAAACCAGGAAGATAGAGCACATAACACCAGTTTTAAAGTCCCTACACTGGCTCCCTGTAGCTCAAAGAATAGACTTTAAAATACTGTTGTTAGTTTACAAATCACTGAACGGCTTAGCACCACAATACATTAAAGTTCTGCTGTTGTTGTATCAACCTTCCAGACCTCTCAGGTCTTCCGGTTCTGGTCTGCTCTGCATCCCCAGAACCAGAACCAAACGAGGAGAAGCAGCTTTCAGCATCTATGCACCACAAATTTGGAACAAACTTCCAGAAAACTGTAAAACAGCTGAAACACTGACTTCTTTTAAATCTCAACTAAAAACCCACCTGTTTAGAATTGTATTTGAAATGTAATCAATTACAAATTTATTGATGGAACTTGACTTAATGCTTTGTTTTGATTATTGATTCTATGTTGCATTGTGTTTCTGTGTTTGTAATGATGTAAAGCACTTTGAAATGTCTTGCTGCTGAAATGTGCTATACAAATAAAATTTGATTGATTGATTGATTGATTGATCCATGTGTTATCAGCCACTTTCTAGTTCGATGAATCACATTGACCCTGCTCGTTTTCTATTCTCAAGTTTCCATGTTTGCATCTGAACCTCTAAGCTCCTACATGAACATTTTCTTTGTGAAATGATGTTTGTTGATACACAAAGTTAGGATGGCTGGTTTGGTTTCCCTTTGCGGTATGTCACAGTAGACCAGATATTTCAGATGAAAAGGGCTGGGGCGCCAGGAGGAAGAGCTAGTGATGTTTAATCAGGTCCTTTTTTTATTCCTCCTGCTGTGATGAGCGCTGGGCTTTAATTCTGCCCCTCATGCTCTGTTGCCATGGAGAATCCTCACAAATTCTCATTCCAGTGGCATTGGGCTGATTTAGCGCCCAGCAAACATCCAAGGATGCTCATCTACGCACTCAAGCACTGGCAAAAGTATGCAGGAATTCTTGAAGACGTACATGAGAAACTACAGTTACATACACATATTGAAATAATGCAAATTCATATCTGCATGAAGAGATGAACATGCCTTCACTGTTTATTATGTACAGGCATGTAGCGCTTAAAGCCCTGAGCCTCCACTGTCTTGTCTACAGATTGATGTTTCAACCATTTGTCAGCTAACAGCTCTTCATGTTTGCCTTATGTGTATTTTGGAACTTCACAGCCCAACGTGGCAACCTGCCACTTCATGCATTTTCAGGGATGCCAAACTATACATATATATACATATCAGCCTCAATAGTACCAAGCAACCATGTAAGCTAAACATTTGGTCTTTTTCATACATCTTAAAATGATGCATAGAGGTAGTTAGCACCATTGCATAGCTCTAATTTCCTTCACATATAAATAATATTTTTATATTCCATGTCCAAATGAATCTAATTCTCTAATACATCTCAAGGAGGAACAAGGATAATACTCTCAAATATAGGTCACAGCTTGAGACCAACCAAGTTTCCCCGGCTTTGCAAAAAAGCTGCATTAATAATCTATTCAACAATGTTATATAATAAACACTTTTGTCACTTCACGATTGAACTGAAGAAAATTTGCTTGGGTTTCAGCAACAAACCGGGGTCATAATTCTATGCATAATATAATATAATTCTCATCCTTTTTCATTTGTGGAATACATTATCTTCAGTGATTTGTATGTCAGCAAACAAATCAACCTTGTATTCTTTATTTCTGCCAGCAACAAAACAGATATATATCAGATATACCATATGCCAAGATGAAAAAATTAATACAAACATGACGTTATATAGACTATAAAGTACATGTCTCTTCTTGTGCTCCGAGTTTGAATAGTGTATGTGTATTAGGATCAAAGCTGTGGAAATCGGTGTCAGTGGTGTCAGGACAAGAGATATTATTATTTTGTGATGTGCTGTTTTGATTTCATTTTACAGAATAATCTAGCCATCTAGAAATGAAGTTTCAATGTCTCATAAGTGTCTCCGAGTGGAAAGATAAGCATTGAAGAAGTAGAAAGTAGGTTAATTGCTTAAGCAATAATTGTGGATACTGGTCTAAGTATATTAGCCATTTGTCTATGATGAACAGCGTAATCATAGATATCAAGAAAGGCAATCTAAAGTACAATATGCAAAATAACTTAAATTTATCTCAAATAAAGCAGAAGTCATTAAAAAGACCAAGTAGGGAAACTGGAAGAAAAAACACACTTTGTTGGGTGAACCATTTTTCACCATCAGTCATTAAATAAATTTACAGAGCAAATCAATAAACTAAATGACACATAGGGAAAGTACAAGGAGGAAACTCAAAAGCAATCTGGAGAATCACAGATTATTTGCCCATTTTTACTCTAAAATGAATTAAATTAAAGCAGCCAGGATATAATAAAAATGGAGCTATGTTTGATCATTTTCCTATTGCTGCATTCATTAATAATCATTTGTCATATATAGAACTGATCATTAACAATTTTAAGACAGGGGCCTTAAGGATGAATTATAAATGACAAAATTTGAAATAATGAGTCTAGAATACTAGTGATTAAAAGTAAGGAAACCCAAATGCAGAGTGAGATATTGTTAACTTTCCTTTGAATTTAAATTAATATTTTATTTGACATAGTGTTTAATTCATCATCTACAATCAGAGAGGTTTCTGTATCTACCAAATCCATGCAAATATAATCTAAATGGTAAACATGAAACAAAATAGAAACAAAAGTCTTTTTTTTTTCTTTTAGGACAAAACAATAGTCATTAAGCTGTGTTCCATCAAAAAGTACAGGATCAACATTACTCTTTTTTTCAGTAAAGCGACCTGCATTTACCTACTTATGAAAGGTTCTAGGGCCGACTAGCTCACCGGACTACCGGGGGATTTCCTGGTGGGCAGATGGGGCCGGTGGGTTAGCCTGTGGGGAAGCCGTCGCGCTTGAGTCACGCCGTGTACTCTTGCCTTCTGACTTTCCTCCGCGCCGGTCAGGTAGATCTCAGCACAGGAGACCTATAAACACACGAAAGAGCTTTACAAGGCCAGCCGACTGAAAATGTAAAACGGAGATCAGAGAAACTCGTCCCACAAAGCCCGACTTAACAGTCAGGATACGGGAACACCTTGTTCTACTAGCGCCACATAAATGAAATGTTCTTGCTTGTCTCTCGCATGTAGCAGAAAGATGCGCAATGCAGTGGATCTAGTTTGTCATGACAGACTCAAGGTGGCATGACGCCTTAAGCAGAAAATTATTTATGGACTCCTCCTCCTGTTAAGAACATCATCACCATTTACAGTATTTCAATAGAGGTTTGATGGAACCTGGGAGGGGACCCAGTTTAAATCACTGAACTTAAAAACAACCAGTTATTTGCTGAGATGTATTTGTGAACAAACTGAGCTCAAACACAACTAATTAAGCTCCTAGCATCAGACTGTAGCTATGCTAACACAACAATCTAACTACTTTTATGAAGTAAACTTGCTTTGAATTTAAATGTTAAGCAATTTATGATCTTTTAAAGGATCTCTGTTGAAACCATTAAATCAAATTTAACAGCATTCTCATTCTCCATAAAAAAAAAAAAAAAAAATTATATCTATGGCCTGTATTAAAATTTATGCATTTACGAGGGGCCTTGAAGGTTTGGGAGCCTTTAGTTTGCTTTGCTTTGGGCTAGGTTTCATGTCACGTCATTCCTCTGTGGAACATTACATGTCAATCGCTGACGCCATAAGCAACATTAAATAGATCTGCATGAGCTGTGAAGAAGGAAGCAAACTACAAATGTAAAAAGATGAAATAAAAAAGGAAAGAGCAGTAATGAAAACATAAAAATTTGGATCTGTTAGGAGCTCCTTAGGGTTCAAGGTCCAGTATTTCCACCAGACGCGACGAGACGTCAGATGGCACTGCTTATGGCAGCTTTAACGAGATTAGCACTGTTTTATTTTTCTAACTTCACAATGATTTCGTTGTTATGGCTGTTGAATGTTGTTTACATGGTCTTTTACACATTAACAATACTAATATTTTGCATAAACTGAGGCTGATGATAACTCAGGACAGGCAATAGACAGCCAGAGGGCCCAAAGCTCAGATTGTACTGTTATGGTAAGATTTTATGTTATAGCTATATGTATATATTGTTAATGTAAACCATATTAGCAATCTGAGGATAGAAATCATCACATTAGCACTGTAACTTTATATAGGCCTATAATTCTCATTAAAATTTCAGTCTATCTGACGAAGGTTGAAGGTGGGCCAGTCTGCCAGGAGCTCCCAGGACACTTTTTCTCCCCAGTCCAGCCCTGGCTTCTGGCAGTACTATTGATCTTAATAATGAGCATATTGAAAGCCAACAGCATGTGTTTGTGCCCCTGTTTACCGAGCAGTAATTACAACAAAGATTTCCTTGGTAGCGTTGTGGTCCAATGTTGTTTTTGGACAGTTTTTTTTAGCTCAAAATATTTCATCGGCAAACATGCACAGTTGGTGCGAATAGAGAAACAGGGCAGCAACTTTATGTATGACAGAGGATGAAAAACAGTTTCTATTATCATGCATGTACCTATTTCTGAATTTCTGACACTGGGATGGAAATATATGTAACCTGAACACGACTGAAAAAGAAAAGACATGCCCTTTCACTTTTGTTGCATTACATCCATTTTTCACTTGGCTGACTCCTGAAACATTTGTGTTAATTCAATTTTGTTCATTTGCTTAAAAAAAAAGAAATCAGTTCACTTGCTTAGCCTGATGGATGACTTTGCTATACTTAACAAGCACTCTGGTGGCATGCAGGTGACCATCATTTATCAGTGTTATCGAACTGTGCCAACAGTATAAAAAAATAAGTGGATGGAAAAAAGATGGTAAAAAATCTAATTAATTTCATATTGCACTGATCTTCCATGTGAGTGGGTGAGCCTTAAAAAGATGTAAACAGAAGTGACATGTAGAGTTGCTGAAAGGATCACTCACACAAAGCCTTGTTAGCTGGAGGACATTGACAAAGGAAAAGGGGAGAGGGAGAGACTGGTAGTCACGGACAGGAGCTGACAAACAACTTTGAATATATCCACATATTTTAATGAAATCCTGTCATTCATATTGTCTGCTATTTTTTCCTGGGACTTTACGTCATATCTTTGAGTTATATATACCATGAATGTCATTATGCTAAACATTTAGGCAGTCTGTCATTTGAGCATTAGATTGTGTCAGTTCCTGTACACAAAGGGGTGTTATACTCCAAGCTGACAGTCAGCCTTCTGTAAAATCGTGACCATTTATGAACAGATGCCTGCTCTTCATGCTGAAGGGATTCCTCCACAATGTTTCCAATGGGGTGGAAAGATGGGAGAAACAGATAATCTTGGGGTGGCACACCAAGATAACAGAATGTCAGGAGCAAGGATGGGGTGTCTTTAACCGTTTGTCGTTATTGTGAACATAAATTATTGTGTTAAGAATTATCCATACTGTGGTAATAATAAACTAAGGTTTGAAAACCCAAACAGTGTTAGTATGATTGAAGTTATTACTTCTACAGTTTTTTTTATACTGTTGGTTTCATAAGATCATCAATCAAAGCTGATCTAAAGGTGTTTCAAAATATGATTGGAATTAATTATTGTGCATGGCTTGCTAGTGTAGCGGAGGGTGTGAGTAGTGGTATTCAACTCTGATAAACTGATTAGCACTCTGTTAATTTGATCAGGATTGTTTTTCTTTTTTAAGAATGAATTTTAATTGTTTAATCTGCAAATGTATAAGTTAAAGTGTGATAGGTTGACACATTAAAACAATTCTGAATGACATACATCTATGTAGTCAAGGAACAGCATTCTCATTCTCCATTAAAAAAAAAAAAAGATTTTATATCTATGGCCTGTATTAAAATTTATGCATTTACGAGGGGCCTTGAAGGTTTGGGAACCCTATGCTATACAAAAGAGCTTCGTTTATATTTTTATATCTTAAGAAATGCATAGACTGCTGCTTTATTCTGCGTTGAAAAGTTTTGTACTCGTATGTTATATTTGCAGACTCACATTTTTATGTCGTTTCTGCTTGGCATTTACAGTGATGAGGTGTCTGAGAGGGCCAAGTCTCCCTCCTCCTGATGATGTTTAGAAGATACCCAGAAAAGTTTAAATCCTCATCAGACCCGAGAGACATTACAATAATAGCTTCATTAATCTCATAAATCGGTTGTATCACTCAGCCACAAGCCTGTCATATTATGGTGAAGGGGCGAGCAACAATCTGCTTGCAATAGTTGCCATTCATGGAAGAGTAGGAGATTGATAAATGATCATATGACACTAAAGTTGTCAGAGTTTGAAATTGCAACGCAAAATATATCCCTCAGTTTTAATATAATTCATAGTGACTCAAACACTCTGAGGATGTCTTATACAAGAAAACAGAGAATGAATGAGCGACAAAAAAATCACTGCCTGACTGAGTGTGTTTATTAAAAAATGATGGAGAAGCATGGGAGTAGAATACTTATCAAATATAAATGTGTTCTGCTTTATTTAGAGTATTTTAGGATCAAATATGAATTCGTAAATAGGTTTCTATCTTAGAATTGAGCCCAAAGGGCTCCAGCATGTTGGATTCTGAATTTATTGCTTTAAAGTCTGCTAAAATTTACACTGATTGTGTACCATGTTTAAATATGTAAAACAAATTGTAGACTCGTATGACATAGTGCAATGTATTTATGTGGTGACAAGCAGTACATTAGGTGGCATTTTAGTTGGTCAGTTCTGTCCCCATTCCAGTATTGCAAATCTGTTTCTCATTTCACTGATGTATAAAAATAAAAAAATAAGTAGTTGGTTTTCTAGGCAGCCGCACCAAATGCAGTTTGATTTCTAGTTAAGCCAGGTTACAATAAATTCTTCCAGAAATGTTGAAAAAAATATTTTGCAGAAGCATCACAAAGTATACATTACATACATACTTATACATTTGCAGATTAAACAATTAAAATTCATTCTTAATGTATGTACTGCATACATAATATGCTCCATGGATACAAAATTTGCAGGAATGGCCCAACAACATTTTTTGTAATCTCATGCTACACCAAGCAGAGGCTCTTCTGTGATTTACCTGCATAAAGAGGCTCCAACTGCAGGCTGGGTTTGCCTATTTTCTGATAAAGTCAGCTAATAATTATTTGACAACTTGAAGAGACTCAATGACAATAAGCATCCAATAAAAAAAAACAAGCTAGAAAACAACTTGGTAAATATAATAGGACCCAAGGGCTCTCGGAATACAATTTATTTCTTATACCCAATTCAAACATATTATTAGTTACAATACTGCATGTAGTCCTTGGAACCAATGTTTCTTAAGCTCTATGCTCAACCACTTGTCTCCTCAGTTAAAAAAATATTCACTTTGAGGTTTCGGAAAGTCTGTCACAGAAAGTATTACCCATAAACGAGATTAGTTGCAACTAGGAAAGCTTTAGGATAAGAAGGATGTACATTCAACAATTTAAAAAGAAAATTCAATTGACAGTCAACCTCTAGGCACAGAATACAAAACTTTTCATGCCACAAAGGCTGTGGAGAGGTTTGTCAGTAAACCAGTGTCCCTTTCAGAATCAAACAGGCCACACATTTGCGTGAACAACCATTAAGCACGCTCACCAACCAGTTTACTGAGTATGTCAGTTTGGACCACTTTCTACCATGAGCAATTACTGAAGCAAAAAGAAAGGTGCCACAAAAAAATTATCAGATATTTTTGACTACATCAACATGATATCATCACAGATTTGCTGCCTGCACATACATGATATGAAACATCCTTAAATCCAGCCCATTGCAGAGCTCAGTCTCCATTGGACTGAGATTTGCTGATTGTGCAACACAATGAACCAATTTGAGATGACCTGAGTTTTTTGACATGGTGCATTATCCAGCTGGAAGTAGCCAATAGAAGATGGATATACTGGGGTCCTGAAGGTATGAACACGGTCAACAATAATATTCAGTTTGGCTGTGGTGGATTACAATGATAAATTGGTGAAAAGGGGCCCAAAGTGTGGCAAAGAAAAATATCTTCCACACCATTAAACATCCAGCTGCAGCCTGAACTATTGATACAAGGCAGAATGGATCCATGCTTTAATATTGCCAATGCCAAAATCTGACCCTACCATCTGAAGGTCACAGCTAAAATTAAGACTCACGGGACCAGGCAGCAATTTTCCAATCTGTTATTGTCCATTTTTGATGAGCCAGTGCATAATGTATCCTCAGTTTCCTATTTTTAGCTGACAGAAATAGCTCCTGCTGTGGCCTTCTGCCATTTCAAGGTTTGGTTGTTGTGCATTTTACAGATGATATTCTCCATACCTTAGTCGTAATGAGCAGTTCTTTGAGTGACTATTATCTGTCAACTCTAGCCAATCTCCCCATTCACTTATAACCTATGTGAGACAATAAGGTATTTTGTTTCACATAGTTGACATTCACTGGTGTTTTTCACTTTTTCTTAATGTTCTAAATCGTTGTGAAAATCCCAGTAGATCAGCAGTTTCTATAACAAGAGTAGCCTGTCACATTAAAACTCCCAGATTTTCTTTTTTTCTCCCTAAGACCTGCTGCCATGTGAATGGCTAGAAATATGCTGAATGGATGTGTGGCTATTTGTGTGACCATTTGCGGCATTAAGCAATTGAGAATGTGTACCTAATCAAGTGGCTGGTGAGTGTATAGTAATTACATCATCTGTGCACTGCATCACAACCAGTGTATTGTGTTCTCTATGAACAATAGCTCAGCTGAAATCCACAGCGTAGCTGTTTATAGCATATTATATTGTTGTTCTTTATCAAAATTTCAGAATCTAAAAAACGACCCCACGCCATGAGAAAAACAAGTCGTCAGAACGTGAACTTTCTCTCGCACTCAATAACGGCACACGGTCTGACTCTGTGTAATGTAAATCCATAGTTTGATCTACAGCCTTCCATAAGCATGGGCTGTTTGTGTCTGCCGGGCACAGCTGGGCTCATGTGGGGTTATAAATAGCTAATGTACACAAGCTCTGTTTGCCCGCTGAAATGGATATTCTTTAAACAAACAAATAGGCCTGACCCACACAGGTTGATGGATGAATGTACGCCACAGGGTGCAGTTAGCGGGTAATAGGCTTCCCTGTAAATGTTGGCATCTATGGCAGCTTAACAGCGCTTAACAAATATAAGTTTACACAAGAACTACGTGTCAGTGTGTGTAGGTATTTCCTGTTTACCTACGGACACTGACAGTTTTCAGTGAGTGACTGTGTTTGACGCCTGCATATAGGCCCAATCTCATAAAGGATCAGTCAATACATTGACCAGTTCAAAAAGAAGAAGAAGAAAAATACACATCCAATTTGTATATGTACCTGCCAGCCACACACCCGGTGAGCCAGCATTGGGCTGTAACAGGTCTGCAGGCTCATGAATGCAATGATAATTTGTACCTCTAGAGGCCCGGACTATTGAGCGAAGGCTCATTTACTTTGCTGTGTTGACAGGGAAGGAGCTTAATGTGCCTTTGCAGATGTTTGTGTGTTTCTGCGTGTGTGTAATCATGCGTGACCGTGCAACAGGGATTCACTCATCTCTGCCAAGGTCAGAGAAGGAAGCTGTATTCATTAACCACAGCCAGTGATTGTGCATTCAGAAGGAATTTACATTGTGCATCTACAATGAGGATATAACAATGGACACAGTGCTTGTGGTGCAAAGATATTTCTCTGGCTCATCAACCATGGACCTACCCAAAGTTGTATTTTCAAAGAATCTCGTAATTGTCCTCTCTGTCCAAACAAACAAAACCAAGCATTTAATGAGTGTTGTCTTCTCAATTTCACAAGAACATCAAATCAAATTGAAAGCTACAACTTAACTGGATAGTTCAAAACCTTTGAAAGGAGGTTATGTTAAGAGGTGCCAAGCAGTTAATACCTCACCTGTAGTTGATAACTGTATCATGGTATTCATTTTATATATATCCAACTCAGCTGGTCCTGGAGGCTGAAGCTAACGGCTAGTCAGATAAGGACTAAGACCAAAGTAGACTTCTGCCAAACAACTTGATTCACTCAGTGTTTGGACGTGGTGTTGCCACATGGCAAATTTGTGCCAAATTAGAACAAAGGAGCAAACCTTAAAAAAATAGTAATAGTTTTAGAAAACTTTCCTTCCCACCCAGCAGGTCAGAAGAAACAATACTCCATTCATGAATCTGTACCTCCTGTTCGGGTTTGTGTCCAAAGAGCTAAGGCGAAAGTTGTCCGAAGTCTGACTGATCTTCACAACCCTGCCATCACTGGGTTTTCTTTCCTCTTGACAAGGTTTTCTTACAGGAAAAATGATTGTGCAATCTGAAAAAATGAACTGAAAACTACTTTTGCAGCACAGACTGAGCAGCATCACAACAGAGAGAGAAATGAAACATTGTTGAGTGTTTGGAAATCCCAATGTGGGAAGATGAAGAGCATCAGAGGATGGCCATCCCTACATACACACACACACATTTCCACTTTGAGCCACAAGACGTGTGTAAAGAGAGGGATTGCTTGGGCCGAGATTGAAGATTAGAATGAGAGGCAGGCGATACAGACTGACTTGTTCCCTTCATCAGGTTCATCCAGAGCTGAGCTAGAGCTAGGTGACAGAAAGGTAAGAATAGGAGGAAGGGCGGGTAGTAAGAAGTAAGCATATAGAGAACTTGCAATACCAACTTCATCTTTTTTAACAGATAAGGAAGTTGGGTGACGGTAGCTAAAAGTCAAACTTAGTTAGACCAAGTCTTCTAGGCCAAAATAATCCCATCAAGCATCAAGTTTAAATTAAATCTCCTTTAAAATGCTCACTTCGTTTCTCAGCATCACGGACATTTTTCCCATTGCATATCTTTTTCCCATGGCCTAATGCTTTCCCACAAAATGAAGAACCAGGACTCAATGGCCTGTTTCACTCTTATCAGCTGCCTGCGTCTCTGCAGTTCCTCGGCTGTGAAAGCTCACTGCTGTTCTGCTCTGAGACAGAGAGAAAGAGAGAGACAGAGCACCGAGGAGGTAGTTCCCCTGGTCCTTTGTGCCACCCGCCCTCCGCTGCCCCTGGGGTAAACACCAGCAGCTGGACCAGTGGAGAAACAACATCTGCATACACGCCATGTGAGAATGAGTCCTTGTTTCGGGGTCCGCCTTGGCCTCCCTTCAAAGAAAAACCATATCAATACATCTATTCTGAAGTGAGAAAATGAGAACTGTTTTTTCGGGGCGGATTTAAGTCTCCGAGATGGACTGATCTTCACAAGCCAAATGAAGGCCGAAATTGCTTTAATGATAAAACTGGGGGAGCAGAGGGTGGTGTTGCTGCTGGTGGTGGTGGGGATGGTGAAGTTGATTAGTTGATCATGTAATGAGGGCCTTTCTCCGAGCTGTCTTTAATTTGCTCAGCTAGTAAAGAAAAGTAATTAATCTCATACTTCCGAGATCTCTCAAGGGTTGGAGGGGTTCAGCAACACACAACGGCAAGTCTTATTGTGAAAATTAAATTTTTTTTAAGCAAATTGGTTGAGTGTCTGAGAGGCTTAAGTCTGGGTTTTCCTGCACAAAACTATCTCTAGGGGGATTTAACCTCCGTAGAAACTTGTCCCCACTTCTGCAGCTGCCTTGGTCACACTTCGAAAGATGAGGCTTTGCTGTAATTTCACAAAAGTATCTGACATTTCCACAAAGATTGAGGGCTGCATAGTGGCACAGTTGGTAGCTCTGCTGCCCTGCAGCAAGAAGGTCCTGGGTTCGAATCCCGGTCTTTCATGTTCTCCCTGTGCATGCGTGGATTCTCTACGGGTTCTCCGGCTTCCTCCCACAAGTTAATTTAAGTCAAGTTAATTTGTTTCTCTAAATTGTCCCTAGGTGTGTGTGTGCATGGTTGTCCTGTCTGTCTCTGTGTTGCCCTGCGATGGACTGGCGACCTGTCCAGAGTGTACCCCGCCTCTTGCCCGAAACGTTCACTGGAGATAGACACCAGCACCCCTTCTGACCCCACTATACAGAAAATGCATGGATTGATGGACAAAGATTGAAGGCTTCATTGTTAACCATGCAGAATTGTAAACCCTCATAAAGCGGAAAAAAGATGGTGACAATAAAAAAGCTGTAAAAAATGGACTGAGAAAAAAATTATTTGATGAAGGGTAGATTTGAAGATAGAGAATAATTACATTTATTAGTGATGAAATATTTTATGAGGGAGTGTGTGTGTGTGAATGAGGGTGATGAGGAAAGAACAGAGCGAGAGATGAAGGATAGATAATCCCCCTGCCTGATGCTGGTTTCATTTGACTCTGTGCGATAACAGCAGCTGGAGATCGCCCGTGAAATCTAGACCCCTCGGTTATCCCACCGCTTCCCGTACGACAATGCTGTTTACTGCTGTATCGCTTTACCTTAACAGTAACCTACCTCTTCAAATTACAGCCATAATGCGTTTGCACAACAGCAGACGCACAGTGGAAGTCACCGCTGATAAGGAAACACTCACACAGCCACAAGCGCGGGACAAGCCCCAGAAACATGCTAGCAGGAGAATCTCGCTCTCGCTGGCAAAGTCAAGCTAATACATCCTCGAAGCTGCTGAGGAATCAAATGAAAGCAGACCTATCCGTGCAGGTTCGCAGGAAGTTCTCATTATGAAGGGGAATAAAAACACTAGCAAACCACAATAAAGTATTCTGTATGTGACTTTTGTCATTGTTCAGTTTAACTGGAAATTCAACTGTAATACAATTCAGGAGAAAAACATCTAAATGATTTACAAAGTTCCAATAATATACACACAAAACTTTCTTGAAATGCTATTTTTGAACTAATTTCAGCACCAAATCTTCTTTGATAAAGAGTGCATGAGCATCCCACATCTTTTTTTTCAAGCAATAGCTGAGGACTTTGATTAGGCCAGTTTAAAACTTGAATTGTCCTCTCTCAAATAGGTCAAATGTAGATTTGGACATTTGCTCAGACTCACTGTGGTGCTGAAAAAATAAAACCCATCTTCATCTTCAGCTTTCTATTGGACACCTTAAGATTTCTGATCAAAACTGGCTACTATTTGGAGTGATTCATATGTTTTTTGACAAAAAACATTGCTCCATGTAAAGAAAAATGGCTCATAAAAGCTGCCACCAACGTTTTTCACTAGGGAAATGGGGCTCCTTTGGTAACATCTTGTGTTGTTTTGAGGCCAAACTTACCCTTTGAAATTATAATGCTAGGTGCAAGTTTAGCTTTCTTCAGACCATAACACATTCTGGGACATTCTGTTTATATTCCCTTTGGAGGAAAATACTTCTTTACCAAAGCTCTGCTCCTTTGAAGAGAAATTAGAAGATTTGTTGCCACATGTAAAACACAACAAGGACTCGGCTGAATTTCCTGGAGCTCCAATAAAATTGCACATAAACAATTATAGTCAATTAGAAACAAAATGACTGATGCTTTATAATTATTTTTGTACCATTAAGAAGGCAGCAGGCAGCAATTTTGAACCACCAGTGAAGATTTTGAGCTTTATTAGACGTGAAACCAGTAACATCACACAATGTTATTGTCACAGAGAGCCGCCACCGTGATTGGTGCGCGTTAACTGGTTGCTCCATCTGTGACATGAGCTGCAGATTCTGAGCTCAGGAGCTTTGGCTTTCATGGTCTATCCTGCACCACCTCAGACGCCATTCACAGCAATGATCGTCGGCGCTCACAGTCCTCAATAGACATTCATCTCCAGCTCATTCACGACACACACATTAACCTGACATCTGGAGGATATGGTTGTGTGGGTGAGAATGTTTTCACTTCTACTGGCTGTGCAGCACGTTAATGCATATATTGTACAAGCTGTAAATAATGTGCGTGCGATTGTGTGTGTGTTTGTATGCGTGCAGGGATAAAATAGCTTTGGCTGCATTTTCCACACAGCAGATAAGGATCAGAGGCGCCCTGATAGTAGGAATTAGGAGCAGGGATCCCATTGATCTCTAATGGACCGCTACAAGCAGTCTGAGAGCCCATCAGTGTATCCAAGGAAACACGATCCCGCGTGTGTATGCACGCGGGCACGCACACGCGCACGAAACAAACAAGATAGACACACTCACTTATGTTATAAATGCAAGAAATGTTACTGCTGGGATTAGGTTACACGGCAACAACGCCCCCAGAATCAATGATGAAGGCTTAATTACGGAGGATGAGAGATGAGACTGCACGTGTGGATATGCATGTGTGTATCAGTCCGCCAATTTTTTTTTTCTTTTGCTGCAGAAAAGGAATATCAGAGAGAGCTATTGTTTCAAGGCTGGGAGTTTAAGTGAAACTGGAAGGTCAGTGGACTAGATTGCCTGGTCGTCGCCGTCTATAGCTATGAAGCTGAGGACAGGAAATCAAATTACCCTTTTCTCTCACACGCACTCACAGTCGTATACAAGTGCAGAGGAAAGGGACAGTGAAAGATGGCCTCCCAAACATCTTGATATTGTGTCTCTTGTCTCTCATCTGAGATGAAATGAATGCATCCCTCCTGCCTCTGCGCTCCTCGCCTTTTCTTGTTTTCTGCCCTACTGGGCACATCAATTACCCGCTGATGAATGACAGAGGATTGTATCTGTGCTTACCACTTTCACTGTACAGTGTCAGCAATTCATCCTGTGTGTGAAAACTCAGCGTCATGCGATTCGCTTCAGTTGGATGCTGTTAATCTCTGCAGGAGCAATTATAGCAGCATCATTGGAGACATTTCGCAGGAATGTTGTGTGCATGTTCATGGATTCTTTCTGGAGTAGTCAGTGCAGCAACTCGCCATCACATAAAATTCATGTTTTGATTCATTGTTGGATTTAACTTACTTTTCATTTCAACAGCCATTCTCCTTTATGTTCATTTCTTTAAAAGATCCCTAACATCTCATTGTTTGCTAAAAAACCATAATGTGGAGATTTACACTTCTCTGCTGAGTCTGATGACAGGATCTGCACTATTCTTCTAAATAAAAAAAATAAATAAATAAAAAGTGTGTTCCTTACTTGTCTTGTTTGTGACTTTCTTTGAAAGTTAAATTTTTCAGATCAAACTAATTTTAATATTTATTTTTTTAAAAGACTTCAGAAAAAAACATAAAAATAGAAATATTTCCCCAAATAAACCTAACCCAATGTGAAAATTATTTTATCCAATTAATTAAATCATGACTTAACTGTTGTTTACCGTTTCTTGTGAAAAAAACTTAGAGAAATGATTCAAACTTACAACAGGAACTGCCTGCCATTATTGAACAGGCTGAAAGGTCTCAAAAAGCAACACACAATACTATGAACATAAGAAATGTGTTAAAAACACAGTAATTTCAGAAAGCTATATTTCGCGACTGCAGTGAACAATAAGAGCCATTATCTACAAATATAGAAAACATGAAACAGTAGCGATCCTTCCCAGCTCTCAGCCACAAAAGAAAACAACAAAACATCTAAAGCACTGCAGGCCTCCTCTGCTGGACATTCACTAAAAAAATATCTTGATTCCTGAGACTTTTTGGAAGATATTTTATAGACTGTTAAGATACAAACTTGTAAGTCTGCATCCTTTCCTGTTTGTCATTAAAATAACAGCTTTTCTTAAAATTGTAATATAAAATATGGTAGTCATTAAAAAAAGTGCTCTAGGGCTGCTTTCCCTCTAGCAGAAAATCATGAAAGAGGAGAGAGCAACCTGGTAATGCTTGATATGGTGCACTTATTAATCAGAGAAGATATATTTTTAGCTTTTTATCAAATGGGACCCAAATGGAGACAAAATCGGAGGCAGTAGATTATGTGAGAATGTTCAATTATAAAACCAAACAGCGAAAACTTAAAATGGGACTTGGTAAATAGACTGAAAATGAACCATGCTACGGGCAGGGTAAGGATGCAGTAACAAAGAGTGAAAATCCAGGATCTCAAATGGTAAAGAGAGGTGGAAATGATAAAGCAAACCATAAAAACTGATTAGAAAAATGGGAACAGCTGAGGGAGGCAGGCAGAGAAGAATCAGGTAATAGGAAACAGCTGGGAAGGTGAGCAAATTAACAGACTGAGGTAAGGTGAATAATTAACACAGTGAACTAAACTGGGAATCAGAGAAACATAAAAAAATAATACAACACTGATGAAAAAGAAAACAAGCACAGGGAACAGACCTAAGAAAGAAATAAACATAAAGGCATAATATGACATGGTACGATCTAAAATCTTGCCATGTCTTGCGTGTGTTGTTTGCTTATACAGCAGTGGTAAGCACAGAAATAATCAAAATACAAACACAGAACAAAACCAAAACCCGAACACACCAGGATTGTGACAGATCACAGATTAGAGAAGATCAAGTTTCAAATTGGATGATTGTTGTTACCAGACAATTTATCAGTGTATCTGCAGCCTGGGTTGTTTCTGTGTGAAGTTCTGACTGTGCATGTGTGAGTTTCCTTTGGATAGTGGGGGTGCATGTGTGTGTGTGTGTGTGTGTGTGTGATCTTGTATTTGTGACCGTGTCATGATGTAAAGACGATAATATGCTGACATCAAGTAGTCTCTAAAGTCATGCATCAGGAAAACAAACTCCTCTTCTGTCAGGCTTCAAAAGCCAACTTTGAGAAATAAACAAAAAGCTCACATTAAAATATCCCGTTACGTCCAGAAGTTTGAAGCTAAAAGCAGCATCAAACTGGGTGTAAGTACAGCAAACACACTTATCAGAACATCAGAAGCAATAAATGTAAAACATCATAACTCATTTGTTCAAAGTCTCAAGAGTTCTGCAGCTGATTCTTACATAAGCTGTTATAATAAAGTGTCATATAATAAAAGGTTTCTGGCCATGTAAAAGTATCAGCTTTTGATAGGTTATGAAGCAAAGATTCTAGTTGTGAGATGGAGCTTTGTGAGATTTCGGCCAGATCAACTCAGGCTTTTACTGTGGAAAGTATACTGCTCAAAAAAATAAAGGGAACACTTTAAGTGTTAAACACCTGTTTAAGTGTTCCCTTTATTTTTTTGAGCAGTGTATAATGTGAATTACATCTGCGCCATATTATAGCACTTAGAACAACCAAAGCGGGTTCCCAGCTGAGCCTCTAAATGGTACTCTTCAGTTCAAATTTTGCCTCCGCTTTTCTCTAAAATTACATTGACTTGACTAAGTGATAACTCAACACCACAATAGAAAAGGCTAATTACAAGTGTTTAAGCTCCTTTTGTAATTCGCCAACTTGGACTGTCTTATGTTTTATCCAGAGAAGTTTCTTTCTCGTTCCCATGACACAAACTGTAACAAATGAACTTCAGATGATTTTCAAGTCTTTCAGTCTTTACTTTGCTTGTATTACTTTGCTTCTGCAAACGAGTGATAAAACGGTTGTGATGCAGGAGAGTGCGATTTTATTCCCCCTACACTACTCTTATAATTATTTGTAATCACTGATTTTGCAGCAGAAGAAACTTGCTTCAAGCGGGTTACGTGACAATGTGCAAGAACATTAAAAACTCTAAAGTGCACAAAAAAGGCATATTTGGTGAGATGAGATAAAGTTTATAGTCATCCCTGTTTGCAAATATCTAATTATCAGTATTAACATTACTGCAAAGTTTTCAATCCTAATGAACAAATATGTCACGGCATCCAATAAAATTCTTCAGGCTAATGAGGTGATTGGCACTAAGTGGAATAAAAAAAACCAACTTAGTGAATTCAGTAACTGCTAAACGTTTTGAAAAGGGACTCAACATGTACTGTTGCAAACTTTACCCTATCTTTGTAACACTTATTGTTTATAGATCTCTCTAAAGTTATTATATGAATGTACACAGTGGCCTGCAGTCGGGTTTTAGTCAGGGCCTTCAACAGACATCAACTATACCTGAACAACACACACGTTGCAAAAGCTATGCACAACACCAAGCAACAGTCATCCAATAATATGCAAATAAATAAAAATACGCCAAGTAAAGCAACAATCTAGCCCAACAATGCATATCAAGCAATATATTAATGTATATTTGAACAAAATACACAGGCCACAGTGCACATAATTGAACAGCCAGCAATTTAGCAAAACCTTTCTATGTTCCCCAGTTAAGCTCAACATCAACCAATACTGCTCAAATAGCACAGGTGAACTATTAAAAGAAAAATTATTAAGTTAAGTTTGTATGAGAATGTAATAGAAAAGTGACACTCATCCATTACTTGTAAATAAAATCCCCAGGTTGTTGTGCTCAGTGCTAGCTGTTAGCCACACGTAGCGTTCATAGATACAGCCTTTAAAATGCCTTACAAAGTTCTTAGTGGTCTGTGTTAGTGATTCCAGGTGTGGTGTGGATTTTCCATTTTTAGTTATTTCTTTGATATTTCTGTCAGTCATGCCAACTATGGCTTGTTGTATGGTATTTTTGAGAAGGGGTAGCTGAATGGACCTTACCAGAGGGGCCGCTTTTCATTGGCTGATGCCCATTCTACGTGGTCACGTGCGTGGCCGTCTCACAAACACACACTTCCCTTTAGCTAAGTACAGCATAACGGCAGAACTGATACAACTTCTACACCTTGAAGCCTGTCTGCTACACAGTCTTACGTTAGCTAAACAGATCAATATGCAATGTGTCTGTATCTGACATACACTAAAGATTTTATTTTAGCAGAAAAGGCTTAGGACTAAACTGTTACTCGTGTTAGCCACGTTAGCACCAAGTACAGTGTATCAGGCCTAGGCACACTCAAACATTTGCCAACAAACCACAGGAATCACCCACTGATTTCAAAAGTAACCTACAAAACGATGAATGCCCAACTTACCCAGCCTTGCAAGAACAGTAGGCATCAGTGATCCTGTCCACAGCTATATTGATCCGGTAGAAATGATGCACTAATCTAGTCAGAAATACACTGCAGAGAATGGACCTTACCAAGCTCCGCCCACAACCGACCCACGTGACCGCAAGTCTCACAAGCAAAGCCTCGCAGCGCGTTGTTTCTATGTAAACATGACTCCATTAGTGAATCATTTCTTCTTCTTCTTCTTTTTGTTTTTAATGGCGGTTGGCAAGCAACTTAATGGTGTGCATTACCGCCACCTACTGGTATGGAGTGTGGATCAGAACGCAACAGTGAATCATTTCTACCGGATTTTCACAATATATCAGCTACTAAATGGACAGAGGAACTAACAAGTTCATGTCATCATCTGGGAGGAGGTTACTGGTTTCTCAGTCACAAGCTGGTTGCAAACCTGAGGCCAGCAGGTGTCAGTCAGTTATGGTAGATCTGAAATTTGGTTTGACGACCTCAATATGAGAAGCTACAGACTGATAGGAGGAACCAAAGAGCTCTGTAAAGGTAAAGGCAAATCTTCTGAAGCTGGGATATAATTAATTTAATTTCACATAATTATCGCGGTAGAAGCCATTTGTTTGTTAAAATTTAATGAAATATATTTGTTCTATTTGATGTTTGTTGTGAATGATGTATACTCACAAACGAACGAGGTAATTAGTCCAACGTTTAGAAACTACAGTGGCTGTAAAGCGCCACAGCAAAGGTAAACAAAGGTAAAATAACCCAAACAGGTGATCAACTCAAAACCACTTGTACCGTTTTACTCTCTCTCTCTTTGTAGTTTAAGCACACCTGTTACCGTGGCAACCGCCGCCTAAAAACATAACATTCAGTCTGTGACGATATCAAGTTTCCAGGCTTGATATTTATTTCTCGATTATTAATCAGCGCTTCCCTGAACACAGCGACGGTTGACTGACTAGCTGTACTTGGTGCTAACGTGGCTAACACGAGTAACAGTTTAGTCCAAAGCCTTTTCTGCTAAAATGAAATCTTTAGTGTATGTCAGATACAGACACATTGCATATTGATCTGTTTAGCTAACGTAAGACTGTGTAGCAGACAGGCTTCAAGGTGTAGAAGTTGTATCAGTTCTGCCATTATGTTGTACTTAGCTAACGGGAAGCTAAGTGTGTTTGTGAGACGGCCACGCACGTGACCAGGTAGAATGGGCATCAGCCAATGAAAAGCGGCCCCTGTGGTAAGGTCCGTTAGTCGAAGTGGGAGACGCCATGTTTACATAGAAACAACGCGCCGCGAGACTTTGTGAGACTTGCAGCCAACTAGGATTTTCTAGGTCGGTTGTGGGCGGAGCGTGGTAAGGTCCATTTGTAAAGCACTGATGAGAAGCCGCTCGCCGGATGCGTTTAAGGCATTTTTTAAAGTAGGAAATTAAAGTGAAATCTCAGTAATACCAATAAGCAACTCGTTTGTAGAATCAAAAAATAAATTATATTTAAAATTAAATATGATTAGAACATTTTACACTCTCTTTTCAATTGTCTATGGCTAGAAGAGAAGGACCTGCTGGGCCTGACAGCCCACCACTGAATGCTGATGCTGAATGTACAGTACATTATTATTATCATTATCATAGTATTATTTCCCAGAATGCAATCGTGTCTATTTACAGTTCATTTACAGGGGGCTAATTAAAAATATATTTCATCTCATGTCAGTGTACAAGATACAAAGATCATAGAACACTGCAGTGAATCTGGTGGCACTTTAGATATCCTATAGAAAAACTGTTATTCACAAATAGCACAGAATTACAACTAGCTTTACTTCAAGTAAAATGAGTCTGAGAATGTTTTAGAATGGCGTTGCCACCTTAACAGTGACACAATGTCAAAAAGTCACTGGTGAAGCCTTTTCTCAAATTGGCCAAAGCTCCTTGCACAGTATTAAAAAATGAGGATCATTAAATGCTAGCTTTGGACAAAACCTTTGGATCCTTCCTCTTTTCCTTTTGCCCGGGATCGAGCGGCGTTCTCCATGAGCGACCCGCAACCGCGTGCTGTTAAAACGAAACAACAACAAAACGTGTTGACGTCACAGATCACGGAGTTTAATCTCATACAAAGCAATCGACAACAAAGCTGCAGAGGTACAGAGATATACATTTTATACAGACAAGAGAACAGACAACACGAAACACAAAAGACAGACAAAGGCGCCCAAAATGTGGAGGAAAAGATGGAAAAAACCTCTCTCTCTGGCTTGCTGACCTGTACTTTTTAATGAAAGAGGTGTTTCCCTATTTAATATATGCAGTCAAGGCGTTCCGTTCTTTGACCAATTAGAAACTTAGAAACTCCCGGAAACTCCCCTTCTTTACAGCTCCGATGTCTGGTTTTTATCTAACCACTTCGTGCCCATCTCCGTCCGACCTGGCCGAGAGGCGCCAAGAAGTCTGTTCTGCTCTCTCGGAATTGTAAATTTTATTGCTGTGTCTGTCAAAAGGGGGAGGAAAAAAGGCCCTGCTTTGTCTGCTGAATTCCCAACTGCTCAACAGAAACTATTCCAAATTAAAGTGTTGGCTATACCTTTACACATGTCGTGGATTAGCTATATTAAGCACCAAACAATAATTATTTTCTTTACAGTTCCCCCTTTTGAGGTCTTCAAAAAGACCTCAATAAAAATTGATTAAGCCTTCTAATACAGAGCCAAAAACTGTGTATTAAACTAAAAGAAAAACGAAAAAAAACCAAAAAATGAAAACCAAAAGAGTGACGTACCCTAATTATATCCAGTCCCCCTTTTTAAACAAAACCCAAGGGTAAGAAATACTTATCCTCCCAAAAATAAAATCATAAAACAAAATTATCACAATAGAACCAAAAACACAGGACAAACAAAACCCAAAGTATAAAATGAAAAAACAAAACAGAAACATACATAGAAAAATTAGTAAGAAATGTCTGCAACTTAAAGGACAACATTCACCACAAAATTACAATCTGCCAAAATGAGAAACACACAAAGTTACAATCTGCTGCTCGTCTTTTTCTGTTTTTTTTTTTTTTTTTTTTTTTAATGTCCATCGACAGTCTCTTAAAAAATATGAAGTCTTCGTCAGGAAATGTTCAAAAAATGCGCGCAAAAAACGAAACGAAAGTCCTTTTCAAAGTTCCCAACGAACGAAAAACACGCAATAAAAATTAATGTCGATGATGATCCTCTTGTAGCCTGATCTTCTTCGACTGGAAACCTCAAGAAACGACCTGTCACAGGTCATTACACAGACATTTTGTGTTCAACATGAATTTCATTAGCATCAGAAACACAATTACCACATTCTTTAATATCATCTTCATTACAGTCAGCATAATCAAACGATGGTTTCACCTAAAAATAAATTTGTTTTGTTATTTTCCATCCAGGGAAATTATTTTAATCCTTTTTATCAAAGAACGCAGACTTTGAAGGAGACCACATCCGCAGGGCACCAGGAAACCAGCTGCAAAACTATAATGAGAAGACAGAGATCAGATTTATCCAAAGGCATCATTCATTTGTGTAATTCAACACAAACATCTTCAAATCACTGTGTGTTCGAGTGAATCCTTCCAACGCTCGTGGCTCTGTGGCTGTTATCTTCGAAATAAGTGTGAAGCCGCTTCTCCAAGCAGCCCCACCCCCGCCTCGCATGACACAGCTTGTATGACAGAGTCCAGAGTCCTGGAGCTCCGAGCTCCAGGGCAGTCTGTGTGTAAAACCATGAGCAACACATCACGTGAAACCTTATCTCCTACTCTGTCCAGTTCTGTTCATCAAATGGTGGATGTGATCCCTTCAATTTACGTTTCTATTATAATATACTATAGCTCCTAACCGATGGAAAACACCAAAACCCTGTAATCATTTGCTTCAAAAGACATGTTTCCAAAGTAACGTGTTCCCAGAATGTTAAACATATGCAGATCTTTTCTTAAACCAATCTTGTAAAAATAGGATTAAACAAACGAAACAAAACAATCACAAAAACTTAAAAATGTAGTTGTAAAGCTTACATGTACCACCAAAAAATGAATAACAATGTGAGTTAAACAGTCCAGTTTAAATTACCTTCATAGAAGAAACTAGATCTTACTGATTATTTGTCTAAATCATTTTACATACGTTCCTGAAACAAAATTCAAAAGAGTTAGACCTGGAGAAATTATAATGAAACAAATCCAGACATTTTCAAAATATACCGACATTACCTAGGCTTTTACTTGTCGTCGAATTTAAAGTTTTATCCAAATTCGTTGTAAATGAATGTAAATCAAAAAATCAAAATCAAGTTTACAAAAATCATTATAATCCCGCCTATGTACTTTTACTGATTAGTGATAACTTTAATCAAGAACAGATTCTTCAAAACATTTCTTAAAACATTCATGCTCCATTAAATTAATGCTCTGAACATGGCTGACACAATAATATTTTAATTTCTATAATTATTTTCCCAAGTTAATTAACCAAAATATGCTTCATTATCACTATAAATTTATCTATTTTCTCAAAATATGTTAGCCCATTGTCAGAAAATCTTTTAATGGAGAACAACTCAAACCTATCTAAAATAAGCACATATATTACCAGAAAATATTTTCCTTTCACTTTTATGTGTAGCACAGATCAGACATGTTCTTCAAAAATTTGTTTAAGTATTATAAAAGATGAACCCATGCATCTTCTCCCCCTTTGATACATTACTGGCTAATGTATCACTATTTCTAGTATGTGAAATAACGATGTTGATGAAACAGGGTTATTATTCAAGCTAAGAAAAATCCCACCGATATGCAACGTTGCCCTCGTCTAAAAAGTAAACCTTTCAAAAACAAACAGAACAATTTATTGTAGCATGCTTTAAACCTTCAAGATTATTATGTTCAAAAAACATTTCACATTACAGTTTCAAAACTCAGTATTCAATTTAACTCTCATGATTATCAAATAATTCGTTGTAGAAACTTCTCAAAAATTTTCAGCAGTGTTTGACAAAACGTGTTTACCAATTAAAAACTCAGTGAAGGTTATGCATAAACCAGGCAGAGAGACGTTGAAAGAGAAAAAAATATAGTCTTAGTCAAGAAAATCTAAAAATGATAAATTTCGAAAAATACTGGTCAGAATATAACCAAATCTACAAATGAAAGAAATTAAACTAAAGACCAAAGTTCCCTATCCCCTGGTGAAGGGTCCAGAGGAAACTGATAACTCAAAAAAAAAAAAGTAATTCGTTATATTTAACAAAATAAACAAAGAACTGACACAAATAGCCAAATAAAAAATCAGACTAATGTAAAGAAATGTAAAGATTAAAATCCTAAATTACTCACTACTTAATATATAAAGTAATATGAAAGGAACACAGAAAATCATTACCAAGAGTGTCTGTGTGTGACAGGCGACTCAGTGTTTCGATGCTACAAACTTATATTTTACATTTTCCAGGAGGTAGTTTAAACGATGGGAGAGAAAATTATTTGCCTTACAGTTGTTTGTTCTTTTCTGCTGAGCTGCTGTGAGCAGAGGTTGCTTTGTACTTAAAATTAGTGATATGCAAAAAGGTTTCACATGTTAATTAGTTGAATCTAGTGGGGGTAGAAATTACAGCACAGCTGTAGCTTGTTCTCCCGTGCTGAACTTCTGTGAATGGGGGTTGAAACTCCTCCCTGAGCTCCATTATTCTCATATCTTAAATAAACATACTTGTCGCTTCTTCTTGTTTTGTTCTATGTATTTATTTTACTTAATTTTCTTATTTTATTTTATTCGAAGCCCTCTCGTCTGTCTATAGGCAGTATTGAATCATCTCGTATTACAGTTTAATATTGATTCTCTACAATAGTTCCATATAATCTTTTTTATTTATTAACCAATAAGTTATTTCAAACTTAATGTTATCCTTCAACAACAAATCTTGTAAATTTTAGCAAACTTTTCTATATTTAACCAATTTCTATTTAACAAGAGAGTGACTTCTAATTTATCCTGTCTAATTATCCGTAAGTCCTGTAGATTTAACAATATTTTATCTATCTTAAAGTTTTGGTCTGTTTGAAAAAGACTGATTGTGAAAATATCTAGAGTCAGTTGTATATTGCAGTTTGTTGTTATCTGAACAATTACCTCTTACAGTTAGAGCCTGTTTCTCTAAAAATCTTCGTTTTTTTTTTTTTTTTTTCTTATCCTCAACTCATGAAAAAAATCCTATTTTACTCATTGTATGTTATTCCATTTTCCTACTACCTTCACAGCCTTAGAAGGAATAATTAACATTATATCCACTATTCAGTTCTCAAGTCTATATAAATTTTTATTTAATTTATTTCATAGCTGTACCTAATCAGTTATGTATTTATCTATTTATCCATTCAGCATATTTATGTATTTAACTATTAATTTGCCAAGACAGCATTTCTAGAATCCTCTGTGACCTAATTTTCTTGGCTTATTCTTTCTTTCGTTATTTATTTATTCATTTATTTAACCGTAGAACCCATATTGTAATTTCAATTTGTTCAGATAATGTATTTTATCAAGATTCTATCCTTTAATCACCTTCCAAACTGTACACTGCAGGTCACACTTACTGCTGTTATTGTTTAATTTTAAGAAGTTAGTTCAATTTAACACAGAGGATGTTTGTAAAAACTAGAAATTTTGCACCATCAAACAGCACTGAGAAAAATTCAGTATTTATATGACATAAAATACCAAATGGTATTTTATCTCCAATCACACACTCTGTCAAACCAACATGAATTATAACACAAACAAAAACACACAACACATTACAGAAAACACAAAACACACACATCTGGCCAGGTTTTATAGTCAGTCAAAATTTCATCAGTCCCCAAGTGTCAGTCTGTGGTCATTATTCTATCAAATTTAACTGTAATTTATATCAAATTTACTGAAGTTTATATCAAATTTACTGAAGCTTCAGAAATTGTCCAATGTTGTCATGTGTCAATTTAATTAATTTTAAACCCCAATCGTCAGTAACCTTTTAAATCCCCGTGCACGTTTAAAAAGAGAGACATCTCAAAGTTATGTTAAAATCAAACCACAACCAATAATTTTGTTTTCTGGTACCAGTTTTATGTACTGAACTCCTATTTATTTTATTTAGTTATTTATGTTTTAAACTAAACGACCACGTTTTCGCCATCGTTCTACTTTCCCCGTTAAGACGAACCCCGACCATAAAATAGCGTATAGCACGTGTCGCAACTCAGTGTCCATAATAACTTCACAATAAAACGCAGCAAAATCAATGCAAATTCACACACACAGCGCTATCCAAACAACTTAACACTCTGCTGAAACACACAGCCAGCCCGAACTCGTGCACGCGCACACACACGGCCACACAGACACACACGCAGACACACATACGCACACACACATACACACATACACACACCCAGAGCTCTGGAGCAGACAGCCACGTGTCGCGGCAACAAGCACAGATCGCGACACACAGAGAAACATAAACACGTTTTCAGACAAACGTAACAGACAGACGGGGAAAAATAAAATGCCGGCAAAAAAATAAAAAATGCACCATATCAAAGCCTACCGCAGGCCGTTTATAAAGTCTACCGCAGACTATTTGTCAAAGCTTCCCGCAAGCTATTTTTAAAGTGTGCCAAACACTAATACTTGATTCCTGAACAGTCTACCTCAGACTATTGTCAAAGCTTCCCGCAAGCCATTTTTTAAAGTGTCCCACACACTGAATAAACCTACCCCAGGTTATTTCAAAATACACAATTCCTAAATTTCTTTCTTTAAGGAGCACAGCCATGGGTCTCCAGGGAAAAAGACATAAACTTAAGAAAACCCAGCTTTTACAACTGAGGGAGCGCAAAATCCTCAGTCTGAACCCGCTACGGTCCGCTGTACATGCGTATTTCCATACAGTGTACCACACACTGAAAGTCTACCGCAGGCTATCGTTAAATTCCAATTATAACTAACAACAGACTATTTTAAGAGCAAAACTATCCACCCTTGCAGCTCCGAAACTCCGCGTGGCTGCGCACAACAAAAGAGTAATTAAAAAACGTCTTACCGCACCAGCCGGACGGATCGATCGGGGAGAGACCGCCACCCGCCAAGATTCCAGAACCGGACGAAGCCCCCAAATATTAAAAAATGAGGATCATTAAATGCTAGCTTTGGACAAAACCTTTGGATCCTTCCTCTTTTCCTTTTGCCCGGGATCGAGCGGCGTTCTCCATGAGCGACCCGCAACCGCGTGCTGTTAAAACGAAACAACAACAAAACGTGTTGACGTCACAGATCACGGAGTTTAATCTCATACAAAGCAATCGACAACAAAGCTGCAGAGGTACAGAGATATACATTTTATACAGACAAGAGAACAGACAACACGAAACACAAAAGACAGACAAAGGCGCCCAAAATGTGGAGGAAAAGATGGAAAAAACCTCTCTCTCTGGCTTGCTGACCTGTACTTTTTAATGAAAGAGGTGTTTCCCTATTTAATATATGCAGTCAAGGCGTTCCGTTCTTTGACCAATTAGAAACTTAGAAACTCCCGGAAACTCCCCTTCTTTACAGCTCCGATGTCTGGTTTTTATCTAACCACTTCGTGCCCATCTCCGTCCGACCTGGCCGAGAGGCGCCAAGAAGTCTGTTCTGCTCTCTCGGAATTGTAAATTTTATTGCTGTGTCTGTCAAAAGGGGGAGGAAAAAAGGCCCTGCTTTGTCTGCTGAATTCCCAACTGCTCAACAGAAACTATTCCAAATTAAAGTGTTGGCTATACCTTTACACATGTCGTGGATTAGCTATATTAAGCACCAAACAATAATTATTTTCTTTACAACAGCAAAGACATAAAACTTGAGAAAAACTATCTTACCGCAGTGTGGTCCTTTGAGCAATCCTTCAACATATCGCTGACATGTTCAGGGTGCTTTGATGTTGTCAGCTCTCAAGGCCGAAACTCTATTAAGAGAATAATCGCTGACATTTAACATCCTTGTTTTACATAATGAGTACAATAAACCAGCATGGCGCTGAGAGTGCTGAACAATGCTGGTCATTTTACAGTGATCCCACAACTACCTAAATAAAAGACTTGGGTAGCATTCCACTTATTTGGAAGCTGGATATTTGCCTTTAGAGAAAGCTGTACAATGACAAAGGCTGATACAGCATCTTTTATTATAGAGAAAAGTACTGTTTTATCTGCTGATCTGTAAGAATTATGTGGTGAACTTTTGTACTTTACAGCATTCCAGCAGACAAGATAAGGGACGATAACAAAACAGCCTCCTCTATCAAAGACACTGCAGAGGACGTAATAGAAAATGAACAAAAATGTAGGATATCACTGTAAACAGAGCTGCAGTTTCATTCACCATCGCTTTTCTGAAGCTACTTTTTGAGTCCGTTTACGGAGTCGATTCTTCCTCTTATAATGTGTACAAGATGAAACTGCAAATGCCTGGTGAGCATCATGCAATTAAGCTTGGCAGTTCTGGATTCCAGCAGGGCACTAGAGAAATACAAAGCACTTATCCAGTTCTGCAGGGAATGATCATTGTAACAGAGATAATTAACAGATGTTCTACTGCTCCTATAGGTGAGAGACCCGAAGCAAAAGCTGATCCAAGATGACAGTTGGACTTCAACTGTTTGGATTGTCTTGCTGTGTTTGCAGATGTAATTTCCCCAACTTAATTTACTCAAATTTGACATCTGGGCTGCGGTTTTGGTCCCAAACAAACAGAAATGGCTAATTTTTACAGGTGTTAGCTGAATAAAAGAATTTTTTTTATTTTTCACAAATTGGAAGTAAATTTGCACAGAGGCTTCCTATTTTCAAAGCAGTGGTATATTATAAATGTTTCCTTCAATGCGCCATGTATCCATCTCTTCAGGAAAATCAGAAAAAGTGCTTCCAAAATCAGTGTTTGGTTTATTGTCTGACTTACTTTGCCATTTTTAATGGTTGATTCAACATTGACTTGACCTTAAATATGTTCTCTGATGAGAAGATTTTACACATTTTGCTCAATTCATTAACTAACTTGTTGAAATAGTTTTGTAAAATTTAGTCACTGTTTAGGGCATTTATCTCTTCCTTGCCATTGATTGTTCTTTTTAAAATAGTTTGAACTCTGACAGGTGGAAAGTGCCTGTGAACAACAAATTAAAAGCCCTCTAGATCTGAATTTAGGTCTGGACTTTGACTGGGTAATTTCAATTTATGTCTGTGCTTTGGTTTAAGTCATTCAACTGCATTTCTGTCTTTTTGTTTACAGTTGTTCTGCTGGAAGGCTCAAGTCTTTTTGCATTATCTGTTTACACTCATATGTCAACAGATTCTTCCACCTGAGCAGTTTCTCTTTGGCCGTATCTCTGTTTAATGCCACGTCTTGAGGTTTGCACCGGTGCCATAGTCTTTCCATTTGAAGATGATGGATTGAATAATGCTCTGTGAGGTGTGAGGTTCAGAATTTGGGATATTGTTGTATAACCTAACCTTCCTTTAAAATTCTCCACAATTTCATCGATAACCTGGCTACTGTGTTCCTTGGTCTTCGGGATGCTCTTTCATGAGTATAAACAGTATAAACAGCTGTGTTTATACTGAGATTCAGCTATGCAACAGAGGACTCTGTTTACTAATCAAGAAACTTCTCGAAGGTATTGATTGCGCTGGATTTTTAATGGGGTGTTAAAGTGAAGGGTTTGAATACAAATGCACTGTAGGTTTAAAATCATTTTTTTGAAAAAATATTTTGTTTTTCTTCTTCACAACTCTGACAAAAATGGTTGCACTGTGACAAAATGTGGTGTGGTTCTGCAGTGAGAAGATATCAAAAACATGTAAGCACAGACATGTATATAAACACATAGAGAGGAAGGAGGATGTGATAGTTTGACAAGCACTTGACCTTTTTTCCCTCTTCGATCACCACTTAATTTCAAGGCAAAAAAAACCCCACTCACTCAGAGATACAGACACAGTTGAACACAAGATTTAGCCCTCAGGTTGCCATCTGTACCTAGCTGCTTGGTATGCAGTGAGCTCTGCCCCCAATCCCTGCAAAGCCTGTTGCCTCTCTTAGCTGTTCCCTCTGTCCTTTTTTTGAGCTCCAATCCATACCTTTATATGTGTCTTTTCTTGTTTCGTTTATGTTTCTCTAAATGCATCTGAGCAAGGATTTAATGCAGGGATTAGACCATCACAGGTTGATGTAGCTAAGCAGATGTTAACAGTAAGATTATCTAAAAAAAAAAAAAAAAAAAAGCTTTATTTGTGTCCTGGATTTGGCTGCTTGTTTACCTGTATTTATTTCATAGTTGACGTCCATCCCCAGGCTAAACAATTACAGCCATGTTTGCATGCACTCATGTTAATAATCTGTATGTCTGGATCGGTGTTTGTTTACTCTCCGTGTCCGTGATTTGCGACAGCGCTGCCAGTGGGAGCTCAACTCGGGAACCTAAATCAACTCGGGGAATGGATCAGCACTATTTTCTTTTTAATTAATGTGAGATTTTGAGTATTGAACGCTTTCATAGTAAAAGCCTGATGAGAATGTTCATATTTGCCTCCGATTCTACGTACCCGTCAATGATGCTTAAAACTTAATTAACAGATGATCAATAGTGTTTACACAGCAAAGCGACTGGGGCAGATTCTAATTAGAATATCCATACATTATTAATGACATTAGCAAGCGCTGAAATTAAAAGGAGACAACTGCCTCGTTCAATTAAGCCAGCGCTCATAGAGTAAAAGTGTTGGCTAAGTGTTGACTGAACGAAAACAGAAAGTGAGGCAAAGATCAGGACGTAGATGGATGGGAAGTCATCATGTTCAAAGTGCAGAACTATGACGCTCATAGGTAAATGAGAGTCATCGTGAGGCAGAGTGACTGATATTAACTGAGGACAAAAAAACTTCACCAAAATGAGTTTGGTCTAACACAGCGAGTCCCTCGTGGCTTATAAAACTTCTTCAGGTAAAACTTTGACAGAAATTCCTTCGAAAAATATCCAAACTCCAGCACCAGATGTTTACATACAACACCCAGAGGTGTTGAGGTCTAGGTTCGGAAAAACTGCAAAAGGATTTGGGTCTTATTTGGATTATTTGTGTTAGCCTAGCGGTACCCTGGACATCCGATCACACAATGCTAATGCTGGTATCAGGGCAGAATAGGACCTCTGTAATACCCGGTGTTGTTATGTTGCGCTTTTTGTATTGTATTGTTGGCTTGTGTAATCGTATAGTTAGAGTGGTGGATTAATTTGGTAAACCTCCACTGCAGGCCCAGATCTAGACTGATCTGACACAGCACGCCCACATAGTGACCATTTTGTCTTTTCCCCTGCACTCTGGCTCTTTTCCAAGTCACAGGACTAAAATAAGCAAAATGAAAGAGGACAAACTGAAAATTTCTATCCGCAGTGACATAAAAACTGTGCTTCTTGGTGTCTAATAATCAGTTTTACAAGCCAGTTTAGAGTAAATGGGAACATTTAGTATTCTATAAACTGATATACTGCAATGTCTATTATTCACAACATTATACAATGTAATGGAAAGATTTATATACGGGAGCGGCTGATGTAGCCTCCAGACATTTGAGGAAATTGAGCAGATTTTGCACAGCTCACTCAGGAGACAGAAAGATTTTAAAAGTATGTAAACAGACTTTGATGCAGCAAACCAGCACAATTCCCCTTTAAAACTCAATTATATTAATTAAAATATAGAGTTTTTGATCGGGCACTATGATAGCTGTTTTTTTGTTTTTTTTTTACAATTTTGCACATCTGAGAGACAAAGTGTCAGGATGATTTTTTTTAAAAAAAAACTTCATTTATAATCATCAACTAGATTGTTGTAGCTTTCTTGCAGTAATTTAAAAGAATTAAAGCTTTTATGACTTTCTTGTCACTTTGAACCACTGGTTTTAAGAATTGTTTGACATTTATGTCTTTATTTTGTACTTATACAAAGAGGCTTACCTTCATTAATTTCTGTATGTATGACCAAGTTTCATCTCTTGACTATGAAGGGGATATGAATGCAAATATTTTGTTCATTGCTTGCTAACCACTTGGAACAGTTTTGTCAAGAGACAAAAGTTTTGTTATAGTCAAGCTAACAACTCAGTGCTGAATCAGAGTTAGAACAGCAGACGTTCACACTTCATCACATGTATGAGTGTCTCTATAGCTGTTAGGTTACATGAGCTATAACCTTATAGCTTATTTGGTTAAGGATAACAAATCTTAAGGCTGTAATTTGGTGTTAGGATGTTGAGTGTACAGGTAGGACACCAACCAGTTTTCTGCATGATGACATTGAATAAATTCGAAACTCATCCAGATTTCCGTAGCAGATTATAACACAAAAAGTCTGTGAGGATGCGCAGGAGTGGTCAATATCTGCATTTCCATTACAAATGTGCAGAGAAATTTGTTGATATTCCACTAATGTAAAAAGAAAATACATTTTCGCATTTGTGGCCATGTTTCCATTAGATGAGGAACGCAACTGAAATCAATAAATAAGTTTGTTCATGTGATAAGTCATTAATAAACATGCAACATTACCCTCCTACCACTTCCTGTCATCTTCTTTGTGTTTTCCGCCAGTAGTAAGCTCCAATTATTGATCACGATCCGTGATGCAAAAAAAGTGTTTCTATTGTAATTTTGCGAAATTAGACATTTCTAAAAAACAAAAATTGTAAAAACAAAATTTTTCAAAATTCACATTTGGAAAAAACGTGATCTTTTTCAAAATTAAAAATGTTCAAAAAACGGGAATTTTTTTTTCAAAAGTACAGTGTTTCCATTACCCAAATTTACTTTTGTTATTCCAATTTGTGCAATTGTTTGGCAACAGAAACGCAGCTGTTCACAGCCATAAGTAGGGACCCTGCTTGTTTGAGCATAAGAAGGTCACTAATGCATAAAATAAATATGTTCTTCCATTTATCAGGAAAAACTGGAAGATGCTGCTGGCTGATTCTATGGCTCAGAGGCTGCAAAGTGATGATGATTTATGGAAGGAAGTAAAAAATAAATTAATTAATAGACGAATGATGTCACAACCCCGCAGTATAGATGGAGTTTCAGAGTTGGATAATATTGCTGAATTATAGTGACGGCATTATACTTCTCTATTCAGCTGCGTCAGAAGTGATGTGTATGATGTGGACAATGTTGAATATGGTGTGTGTGTGTGTGTGTGTGTGGGTGTGCTTGTGGGGGGAAGGGGGGGGGGGGGGGGCGTGTGTGTGTGTCTGCATTTGGCTCTAGACTAAAGTTAACTAACATGGCATAACATAAACAGCCTTTGAACTTCTACTGTCACAATTGTTGCATCAATAAAAAATGAAATTATTTTAACATCAAATGTAACGCCACAGTACAGTCTTGTTTAATCATTTAGAATATGCCTTTTGATGAGATTTGTTTTTGTCAGATTAAATTCTTTTGGAAAATAAAATCTGATTTATTAAACACTTTTTCAAATTAAGTTTACAATTCTTCGTTGAAAAATTTTCTTAAATGTTGTTTTCATTAGCTGTAAGCTAAAAAACATTAGAATTAAAAGAACATCAGTGTAATAATGTAATGTGTTTTACTTAGTGTATTGAGTTCTTCTAATAATTTAACTTTTCAATAATATTCTATTGTATTGAATATGACTGTACAGACTTTGAAGACCCACTCTTGAACGGTATGTTCTCCTGTGTTCCCCATATTGAAGAGAAACTAAAATAAACAATAATAGGGAAACAACAAGTCATGGATTTGAAATTTAAAGATCCAACATACTCCAACCAGTTTACACATGAGGTATGAATTACAAAATTGCCTCAATAGAAATGTGGTTTTATACCAATTGTTTGATGTATGAAGACTTCTGGTCCCAAAAAAATAAAAGCTCATAACACCATTTACATTGTTAATTGTTATGAAGCACATTGTATGTGTAGTTCATAGAAATTTTAGGGTCATGTATTTTATTGTCTAGGGATTTTCAAGTGCATTTAGTTTTTCTCAAACGAGTCTACTTTGTCTGCATCTTTGTTTTGTAAATGTTGGAACATGTGGTGTGTGGGTTTTGCAGGCTTGAGGTGAGATTTAAATAATGTTGGAACCTTTTTTTTTTGCCTTGACTGCATATTTATTTCTCAGTGGAGTTTAAAGGTTGAAGTTTAAGTTATTCATTCAAAGAAAATGCTCATCTTGTTCTTGACCTGTAGTTATACTTCAGTTTATTAAAATAAATCTCTACAATGATGTTTTACAACCCGCATAGTTATCTAGTGAATAATGTGAATATGAACAAATAAAAACGGTAACGATTTACGGTATCTCAGGTTTCGAACATATTGTCCTTCAGACACAGTTCCCACCAGTAGGAGGAGCTGTTGAAGTGGCAATAATTACACATCTCAGATAATTAAACCTGCATGTATTACAGTGTTGTGACTCCTGTAAAGAAACTTATCAACTTGCCACACATACACAGCTTTCCCAATCCGATCTAACCAGCAAACCCTGTGCATTTTCAAAGTGAGTAAACAAACATGAACGCTGACTCAGGCTGGAAGTGTGTGTTCCCTCATGAAAAATGTTGCTGCTGCCGAGGATTTGACTGTCTGCTGATGTGTGTCGGTGTGTGGGCCCTCTCCGTGTTTGTTATTCTTTGAGTGAAACAGGTCATTGGCAGGGCGGGGATCCTGCAGGTTGATCTAGTGTTGGGTTGCATGGGAAACAGCAGCTCGCAGCGCCGCTGCTCAGTTCAGACAGGTGTGAGACAAGAGAGGTTTGATGGAGCACATCACAGATAAAAGTAAACGTTGAAATGAATCGGCTCTGTTCCCCACATTCTTGCTTTGACAGAACTGACGTCTGACCCACGGATCCAGCGCGTCATAAAAAAATTATTTTAAATGTTTGTTCTTAACCAAACCTAATATTACAGTATGGAGACTCGTGTCATTAGTTGATGCTTTGGGACTATAAACTGATAACATAAACTGACTCAGCAGTTCTTTAAAATGTCATGTTGGGCGAGTAGCTTCACAGCTAACTCGCAAAATTAAAGTAACATATAGGGATATTAGCTTATAACTTATAATAATGCAAATCATTGTGATGTACAGTTCCTTACAAGGCTATTATTATCATACATCACAACCACAAACTTTAATGTAAATCTATTGGAATTTTATCTGAACATAAAGTAGAGCGCAATCATTGGAAGGAGACGGTAAATAAACTGAGTTTGTACGGCACGTTCCCAGTCCTCCCAGCCACTCCAACCACATTCACACGCACTCATACAACAATATGCAGGAACTCAGGGTTAGGTGTTTTGCCCAGGGCTACACTGACATGTGGGAGGAAGGAGCTGGAATCAAACCTCCAGCTTTCAGATGGCAAAAGTCACAGTCACCCCTGGGCCTTAGTTTGCTCCTGTAATGGCACTTTTGAATATATTTTGCAAATAAAAATAAAAATGTAATATATTCAGTCCCCCTGACTCAGATCTCTGTGAGCCGGCTGTTACACTTGCAGTTCTTTTGGGCTATGTCTCTTCCAGCCTTTTGCCCATGATTCTTTGCAAAATAGGATTGGGTGGAGAGTTGCTGTGATCATCCGTTTTCAAAAAGGAAGGAAGATGGCAGCGCCCACTGGTACAGCAGCTGGTGGTCTTCTGTGTTTAACTTTGTGTTTTTGAGTCGTTTTGTCTGTGTTGAATGTTGGAGAGTTTTCTAATTTGTTGCATTTTAATGTGCAGAGACGTTGAATGGTTCTGATTGGGGTCTGGACTTCTGTGCTTTGACCCAAACCAGTTCATTGTCGGCCTTCTCACAGAATTGTGCTGAGCTCCATTCATCATCCCACCCATTCTGACTAGCTCTGATGTTCTTCTTAATGAAAGAACCAAACCCTGACGGAGTGAAACATGTTGGCAGCATGTTACAGAGATGTGTGGTACAGACAGGCTGTTTCTTTATGTACAGCAGAATGCTCTTGTGATCAGAGCACTGCGTCCACATGTTTTCTGTGTCCTCACTGCCACACAAATGTGTAGGATAAATAAATGAAATCTCTTTTGTCAAAGCAAATCCACACCATTCCTATTTTCACTTTTTATTTGTAAACAACTTTGAAAACCACACATGGAAAACCACAATGAAGTTTGTGTTTATCACTTGAGAAATGTGGAAAAAGTATAAATACTTGAATTAAGATGCTGTAAACGGTCTGTTGACACCAAATGTCTCAGACACACAAATGTCAAGTTGTAAGGAAATCATCCCTGAAAGTGTTTTTTGGATGGTACAAAACAATTAACTTTTCTGATTGGGACATTTTTATTTTATTTATTTTTTTATCTTTGTTTAGGCTTAATATTGAAGAGTTGAACCAATAAAACCCTTTAGATGGGAAAAAGACGGATTTGGACCAGTTTAAAATACAGAACGATGTCCGTCTGTCAGTTAAGGTAGATTTTTTTATGCTACCTTAACTGTTTCTACACTGTAAAAAAACAAAACATAGGAATACGGTAAAATTTATGCAGTAAAATTCTGTTGTTGCCAGAAATATACTGTATGAATAAGGTATTTATACAGCTGCCGGTATTTTACCATAAATTAGAGACGTTTCTGTTTGTTGTTCTTTTTTACAGTGTAGGCTCAACTCTTTCCTTTGACTTTTTGTTTTTCCTCTCTTTTCCTTCCCTCCAGTCTTCTACTTCATTCTCACCTCTCACACCTTTCTGCCTCACCAACCAATTATCTAACTTACTCACTGTCACTGCTGCTCCCTCAGACCTCTTCCTTTTTTTCTTTTTCTTAATCCGATTAATTTTTGCTTCATCAGGTCCACAGTTTACCTTTGTGCTTATCTGGCATTCTCCCAGACAGATGGTTTACTGGTTATGCAATGCATTTATCCATGCAAGAGTTAGTATGTCTGCACATGTTGGAGCTGAATCCAACATGGTAGCTCTCAGAGGAATCGCACTGATCCTCTCTGTGGAGGAAAGGGTGTTGCATTTGTATCAGGTAGAAAGCAAGATCTGCTCAGCCCTCTGAGCTGCTGGCATTTTTTAAGTGTAATTTCAATGAAATTTTGTTTTTATTTTTAAGGATAATGTACAGCAAACATATGATAAACATATGATATCCACATCCATGAGGTTGCAGGGTGAAAGGGACGTATTTTATAAAGAGTGAATACAAAAGAGTTTGTGATTTTCCTCATAGTCTATGCAATCATCATTTCTTTTTTTTTAACAATTTTATGGTCATTTTTTATGACTTTTTTATTTGTTTATTGCTACACTCTGCAGCCTGTTGACTTCTATTCCAGGTTCCTAATCTTTAGAGTCGTCGTGTCACTTTTTGGTTGTTTTTGTGTGTCTTTATAGTCGTCTTGCATCACAGTGCAGACATCTCCTCGTCTCATCTTAATTTCCACATCTCTTTTTAGTCTCTGGCTTCTGCTTAAAGTGGTTCTGCTTGACAGATTTTTTTGTGTGTGTCTATCTAAAGTCACTTTCCGTCTGTTTGCAGTGTTCTTGCAATTGGGTTGCATCGCTTTCTGTTTGTGCTGCATCATTCTTTTTAGTTTTATTTTTGCTCAAATACAAACTGACTGAAAGCAGAGATGGAAGCTAAAAGGTGCAACTCTACCTCAACGGAAACTGAACATGAGAGATAATATTTTCTAATTAGTGTAGAATTACCAGGAAAAGAACAGCAGCCAGAGACAGCAGACAGGCTGCAGCGTTACTACTTTATCACTTCCCTCAATTGTTTACATGATGCTAGTGTATTATCTCATTATATCAGAGATTGTTGAAATACAGATGATTGTTTTCATTGCACATTTTCTTGTGATCATGCTTATTCTGGAAAGAAAACACGTTAATCTTCTGTAAAAGGCTTATTGCTTGTTAATAAAGTCAGAGGAATAAAAGCTACGTTTACTTAAACTAGTTCACACTTAATCTTAAATCACTCAAAAGTGTCTTGCAGAGGTTTTCATACTTAATTTTTTATTTTTTTTCACTTTTTGTCACATCACCAACAGCTACTGCACGAAATTTTATCAACACAAACTGATTTTTTCTAAGGTATGGTAAATGGTGATAAATATTTTTAGGAGTTAAATCTGAAAAAGTTAGTTTGTAATCAATATGCTTTAAAATCACCTTTTGCTGCAGTCACATTTCAGCATTTCAGTCAGAAAAGCTCCAGCTAAGTTGATGTAGAGCATCTGTGAACATCAATTTTAATGTGTTGCAACTGATTTTGAACTGGATTTAGATCTGTACTTTGACTAGGCCCTTTTAACTCATCAATATGCTTTGATCCAAAGTATTCTCTTGAAGCTTTGCTGTTGCGTTTGCTTTTGCTTTTTGTTTCGTAAATGGCAACAAAAAAAATAAAAATAAAATAAACAGTGCCGGAAATGTGGGGGAAAACACCAATTACAACTATTAACAAATATTTTAATAATAACCCTGTTCTCTCTACCGTTTTATCATTTGGTTACAGGTTAATTATGTTTTGCACACTCCCAGCATTTCAAAGACCTTCAGCAAGTGGAGGGAAAATAGAAACTGTTAATTAGAGGTGTTTGTAGATCCTGGAATAAAGAAAATCCTCAGGATCAAAAACTAACATCTATGTCCTTGTGCAAAACTGGGTAGGCAAACAGTAATAATCTATTAAAAAGTAAGCAAAAAGTAAAAGCAACAAATTTTCTTTAACCAAAAATATATTACAGCCAGTTATGTTTTTGACATTTCTATCACCTCAAAGATCTTTAATTAGTGAAGAAAAGAACAACGCAAACCAAATACAACCCAAAATGAATTATGTGCAAGACTTTAACCTTTAAATGTGGCTTAAACTTTTATTTTTGATTAAATAATAATAAAAAAAACATATTATAGAAGGCTTTTTTTGTTTATAGCTGTGCATCAGTGGAAGAAATGACTATTTTAAAGTCGAGTCCCTTGAACATTAGAAAAAGAATCCTTTCCTCACCTTCTGTCCCGTCGCCTTCAATGCTTAATGACCTTTCTGTCTGACAGACAGACGGATGGCTGCATTTGGTCCCCTCAGAGCAGGTGTCAGGGGGATGATAAAAGAGAAGAAAGAGGGATGCAATGAAAAGATGATGAGTTTGGAGAAAAGGTGGAAGGTGACCAAAAGGACAAGTTGAGGAGCAGAAATTGGACAAAGACGACGGAAATGTTGGCAGAATTATTTACCATTCTCAGTTACAAAAATACGCCTGGTTCCTCATACGACAAAATTATTTTCATTTTATTGTGATATTGACAAAATGTATAACGTATTCACACAATTGAATTAATGGACAGGTGTTTCTTTGGCTCTGATTTTCCATGAAGACCTGTCAGTAATGTGTTCCTGGTTGTAGCTTAGCACTAATTTCTGCCAGAGCTGTAACAGTGAGAACGACTGCAGGAAGCAAAATCACAAAATGTACCAGTTATCGTTATAATCACACTGTTGTTGAAATGCGCCGTGTCAATTTGAGATTTCCTGATGCCCACACTGACACAGTTTCACAGTTTCCTCTTGAATAAAACAAGCAGCGCAGATGTTTGTTTTAATCAACTCCATAATTTATGGCTCCTGAACCCCATTTCTGGAACTGGATGAGCAAAGAGTGTTTGTATCTGTCTTTGAAAAACACAAACTCACGCACTAACTCACACAAGTAGAGCTTGTATTATTGTGTTTTGACTTGTGCAAAAATCATATTTTCTTATAGGGGCAGTATTATGTATTTTCCAGGCACACAGTGTGGTCTTATTGCACTACATTACCTTCAGTTGTGATAAAAATGCTCTATATGTCAAAGATACCTTAAAAGAAAGTTGATTTCACAATTTGACACCTTGAAATTGGGCCTGTCTCTTTAAGAAGCTCTTGCTCTTTCCAACTCTCCACCTTCAGCATGTCGTCACAACAGCGCTACTCCATGATGCTGTTTAGAAGGAGTGTTGGCCTGAGAAGTAGTTTGTATGATAAAATCGGCAGATGTGCAGTTCAACCAGGTGTTTGGTAATTGCTGCTGCCGCTAGTTTGAAGGAGGAGTTGTGGGGGAGGGCTGGTCTGTGAGGCTGAGCTTTGTGAGAACAAGCGTTCAGGAACCCTTGAATATCTGCCACGAAGATTAAAGGATTTCTCAAACATGCATGAAATAATCAAGGCAACACTCCAGGTATGGCTTTGATGACGGAAAAGCATATTATATCATGTTGTAATGTTAAGATGTTATAACATTGTAACATGATACCAAGCTACAAAAATCAACTTTACATAACACCCTCCTTTAATTTGACCAAATCTTCAATAGCGCTTACACTAATATGATCATTACCGTCTAGGGGTCTGAGGATCTACTCTATTTATGAAAATGTCACTTGGTAGAGTATTGTATTTAGACAATATCTTCTATGCCATAAAATAGAAACTACCAGCCTCAACAAAGCAGGATTGACACGTCTATGTTGTTTTCATCCACTTCTAGCTCTACCATGTCAAAGTAGAGTAAGTGCCCTCATATGAATGTGCCCACTCAAAGGCCAAAATAGCAATGGTTATCCTGGTTGGTCAGGTATGTGACTCGATGTTTCTGGACTTGGTGTTTTCACTCACTCAGTGTTGTCAAATGCAACACTTTGATGTGTTCACATCACATGTAAAGTAACATTCAAATTCTAAAGTTCTGGTAGTGAAAACTTGAACCATTTTGTGCAAAATGGATTTCAGGGAGTGTGGTAATTAAACCTTGCTGTCTTAAAGACGGCGATACTTATAAAGATCCTTGAGTCTGGAGGTGAGCTAAAAGCTACCTTATGGCAGCTTTAATTTAGTGAGTTTTGAATATGAGGCAGTTTTCTTTTTCAATGTTCTGCAGACATGAAGTGTCCTTCGGTTCTCCAACTTACCAAAAAAAGAAAATTTGTTGCGATCATCTTCTTAAAATTCTGCACGTTTTTAAAAAAAAAAAAGAGTGAATGAAACTTATCTCCTCTGTGAAAAATATAAACATTTTCAGGTCACATTTCTTTTTTGGTCCATTTTCTTATTTTTATTGTTTTGCAGTCAGGCATGATTACAGTGAAAACTTTTTTTTTTCTACAACACAGGATGCAAATGTAAATCTGGACATCAGAACAGCTAATGTAAAATGAAAGGTGCCCTCTGTTCCTGATTGCCGAATCAATATCAACGTCTCACTTTCTGGTTTTCTATTTCCCCAGATCCCGGGACCTAGATAGAAGGCAGAGCCACTTAATCAGCAGTTTAGGAAAAACACTTGCTCTTCTGGATGACAATAAAGGATAATGCAGACAGGGGCCCGCACGTTTAAGTGTGCGACTGGAGCCGAGCATGAGGGCATATTTACATTTCAGTCAATAGAGCGTTCACTCAGCTGTTTGAATGACCTTGTAAAGTCAGTAATCCTGGTTTCACAATGAATAAATGCATAAACAATGAAATTCTATCCGCCCGTAGTCATTTATTTTGAAAGAAAATGAGGCCAGAAAGAAAAAGAAAGAAGCAGAGAAGGTTTAAACTCAGACTCTCAGTAATTCACACACTGATGAGTAATTGCACTTCCCCTTAGATTGCAGGGATTGCAAGTTTATTGCTCTGTGACTGTGCTAATGGTACAGTCCATACAGCACCTTTTCAGAAAATAGCACGGCAATCAACGTGTCTGACCGGTTGCAGTGTTGCACATAATGTCTGACGCATGTTCCTGACAGTTTTCTTCTTTATTGCAGCAACATGCAGATGCCCAAAGCCTACGGCAGCATTAGCAAAGAAAAACATGGCATAGGCCACATGCTGCCTGCTCGGTGTGCCGAGATGATTTCACTTCACTCACCCCATAGGGGTTTATATAGGCCTTCTTGCACAAACGATGAGTTCCCCCATCACTGTTTTGAATTATCAATAATAATAACGCTGCAATGAATAAAACAGTTTCCTCACTTTGACGACGAAGGCGCTGTCAGCGAAGAGCTCAAAGATGCTGAACGAGAGGAGCCAATCTGAATCTGGAATGCTACAAAGTGACAACCCTATACGGACAGAAAAGCTGGTTGTTTTAAGTTAAAGTCAACTGAAAAGGTTAAACTTTAACTTGATTTTTTTTTCACCTTTCATTACATTACAACTTGCAATGTATTTCATAGGGTTTGATGTATAATACCATTACAGAGTAGGGCATAATTAATTAAGAAGGAGGAGGAAATTGATACATGGTGTTTGAAATTGTTTACAAAGTAAAATTTGTAAACTGTGTCGTACATTTCTGCTCTGCCCCCTTTAGACTGATGCACCAAAAATGAAACCAGTGAACCAAATTCCTTTCAGACGTCAACAGAGTCCACCTATGTAATTTAATCTCAATAAAAGTCCAGCTGTTATGTGACCAGACAGGTTCCAGACACTCTCTGGTCTGGAGCACAGCACACCAGATAGGAATAGAAGAGGGGGGGAGAACAATGATGACTTTAGAACAAAACACAATATAAAAATCAACTTAAGAAAAGTCCTAAACACACAGAAAGTGAATTAACTTTGTTTTTCTCTTGTTCTTTTAAAAATAAAAAGCTAAATATGGATGAAAAAATTATCCTTCTCCTGAAATGTTTTCCTTTGCATTAAATAAGAATGACTTTTTCTGGTCAGCCAGCATGGATTGATTTTGTTGATCAAGCAGATTAATTATTTATGTGAGTATAGTGTAACATGGCTAATAGGCTGCCTTTAATGTTCTGAGTGTCCTGAACACATCCGAATACACAAACACTTTACATGCCAAGTCTGGGCTGGGCCTCGAGTCACGAGGGCAGCGCTTGCTAACCTCCCGTGGTAATTTGGCACATTTGGCCGCATGCTGCACCAACTTTCTCTTCTTTTTCTCTCTAAGTTGTTCAGCCCCACCCACCTGTATCTCCTCTCTTTTTGGCATGATGGTTATTTTGACCCGCTCCTCTTTCTTCCTCCCCTTGTCAAATTGGGGAGTATCCCCCGTTAATGTGCAAAATATCAGACTGACGCAGTCTGGCGTTTCACTGCCTATAAAGCGGAAACTCGGCTGTGAGAGCAACTGCGCCGTTACGCTTTATCACCAAGAAAAGAAATATCCATATTTAGCTTTTTATTTTTAAAAGAACAAGAGAAAAACAAAGTTAGTAATTCACTTTCTGCATGTTTAGGACTTTTCTTAAGTTGATTTTCATATTGTGTTTTGTTCTAAAGTCATCATTGTTCTTGGGGTAAAAATAAAACATCTGCAACATCTGTATGTTCAAACAAATAACAACAGCATGTGAAAGTCCAGCCATCAAACAAATCAAGAGAAGACTGGTATGAAAAGATCTCTAATTTATATATCTCTTTGTTTTCTGGAATTTAGGAAATCTAACTAAATGTCAGTCTGTGAGAACAATGGTTCTGTGTTTTTTTTTTTTTTTATGTACAGTGCGTGTAAATATATGGTTTCAGCTGCACCTACTGTATGTACCAAGAAAACAAAGATCAAACATTTGTGCCAAAGACTGCGGCTGTATCACTTTCTGTGAGCGAGGCAAGCTGCTATTTCAGAGCTCTAGGACCTGAAGGCAGAGTCATTATGAGGAGGTAAAGATAGTTTCTTTTGTTCCCCGACTTGGTGCCTTTCACTGCTTGCTGAGTCTCCTTCTCCTTAAGTGCACAGGTAAGCTTCTAGCTTATTGGCCCCGACTGAGATGGAAGAAATTCGAGATCAGCTGTGACAAAAAACCCCAATAAAAACTCAATGATTTTGTTTTCTTTTTCTTTTCTTTTTTTCAGGGAGACTGTGCAAGCAGCATGATTGTGCACCCCGACACACACACCCCCACGCACACACACGCTCGGGTATTTGATGCCACATCAAAAGACAATCCTGCCAATTAGGTGCAAAAATTCTCCACTTATCCTGTTTTGGTACAACACCATCATTAAATTTTGAATAGTTCTCTGAAAATTATACGGCTAAGCAGCTTAACAGAGCCTATAAAAACAAAGTGAGAACGCCCAAGTCATCTCAGAGGTGTCAAGTGTGTCTACATCTCTGTTGACCCCCAAAGGAAGTTTAAAGATTTAAAATTCCCTTTCATTTCCACCCGCTTTCTTACACCTAGCGTTATTTCCTTCCTTCTCTCATCAGCTGTGCTGCATCTGTTTGAGCTCACCTGCTTATTTGGGGATTTATGCTCAGATTTTGTGGATAAAATGGCAAAACCGACTGAAAACCCAACCTTTCTCTTTCACAGCTCTGCGTGTGTGTGTGTGTGTGTGTCCTTGGAGGTTGCCAGTAATGCAGTGTGGGTTTAGGCAGAGTGAATGATCACTCTGTTTATGGGGATTTGATTGCAACCCAGAAACCAGGACACATACTTCGTCTGTGAGCTGCCAAGCAAGCTGCCTGCCGTCAACATTTTATTCCCTGAAACTCCGTCTTTCTTCTTCCTCTTCCTTCTCGCCACACCTCCCTCCTCTTCCCTAATTCCTCTACCCACTTCCCACCGTCTCTGTTGCCGTTGCTCTGATTTCCCTGGGAACTCAGCAGCAGCCGATTCCGACTCCTTTCCACGCACAGACAGCTCCCGTCCACGGACACACATGTGCACACATTTAGACAGAGCAACTTGTTTATTTCACGTGGATTACATTAGAATGACAACTAATATTAGTTTACTCCGAGCTCCCAGTCATCCAGTATGTTGAAACATTTTTATGAAACCAGATTAATTATGTGTGGCAGCTCCCACAGGACCTTCAAAACACACAGCTCGTCACAGATTTGTACAGAAGATTAGAATCCAAGTCCCCGCTGACCTGAAGCGATGTTTTCCCTTCAATGCAGCTGCATAAGCAGCTATCCATGTGCGTTTTGAGATGTGTTTTTTTTTTTTTTTTTCTTAGAACAAATGTGCTTTTGGGGTCTTTGAGTTTGAAAAAAACATTTTTATAGCGATGCAGCAATACAGAGCACCAATTTATATTGTTAGATGATATCAGAACCTGAATTTACTGAGTTTACTAAGCTGGATGCTGTGTGGAGCATGACCTCCAGAATCAAACCGGCAGAGGACGTTTGTCTCTCCACCTTTATGTCTATTAAGAGGCAGACTCAAAAGACATAAAAGCCCAGTAAATTACCAATTAAAATCATTAAAATATATATTTTTTTGTGAAGGTATTTAGCATTATTTTATCAAAGCTTTTAAATGCGCTTTTCAGGTAAACTTGAAACCTATTGCACAACAGCATGCGCTAAAATGTTTTTTATATTTTTATTTTTTGGTTTTCTGCATCTATTTTTTATTTGAAAAGCAAAACAAAACTTTCCAAACACATTTTAGCCATAACTGTTAAACATGAGATGGGAGCTTACTTAATTTTGCAATTTTTTATGAAAACACATTGCTATACGTGGCAAAGATCTAACGCTGAACATCACCCTGAATAAGCCCTCTATAAGTTGAAACATGGTGGTAGCGGCATCATGCTGTGGGGATCCTTCTTCAATCAGGACAGGAAATCAAATCAGATTTGGTGGGAAGACAGATTGGATTAAAAACAGGGTAAACCTGGAAAAAAACCTGCTAGAGGTTTCACAAGACTTGAAACTATAGGCAAGGTTTACCTTCCAGCAGGATAACGACCCTGAACAGAGCCTCAGTTTAGATCGTCCAAGTCAAGTCCTTAAAATCTGATGTCCTGTCAAAGATTCATGTTTGAGATGAATCTCTGGCTGAACAGAGGTGATTTTAAATTCAAAATGACCTCCTCAGCATATAATCAGGTTCTGCACTAGCCTGGTAAAGAACTGTTCTTTTTATTCAGGTTTGCTGGACCAACAACACTTGTGAAAAAGCAGAATAGTGTCTCTTGAGAGCCTGAGTCGGCGACCCCTAGCTTAGATTAAAGCATATTCCTATTTAAGAGTGGCCTAGTTCAAGTCCAGACTGTGACTCTATGGAAGGAGCTGAACATTAATGTCCACGGACATTCTCTGATATTATCAGATAATCTGAGCGAGCTTGAACAAGTACAAGCTTGTTTCAATTTGCTGAGGTGCTGTAAAATCCTTCTCCGTCAGTGTGAATCCCATCAGCTTGATCTCTTTACTCTGAGATGTCTGTAAAGATGGAGTGGCGGTACCCGTCACATTATCTTCCTGATCAGCCGTCCTATTCAAATTTTCCTCCCATTGCATTTCTTTTTCTTTTCATTCTGTGTCAGATGTAGCGCTCAGATCTCTTTGATCGTCTTGGACAGCGTCTTAATCTTAGTGTCGCTCTGACAGCTCTGTAGTTTCCATAAAAGCAGAATCTCTAAAACAAACCATCAGCTTTTGTTGCTTTCTCTCCTTTTTGTGTTTCAGATCCACTAACCTCAAGTCTCTTAGTGACAGAGAGCAGGTGTGTTGTCAGTCCTGTATGGACCAAGCTCTGTTCTAGACTCAGCAACATGAGATTCTTTGGCGCTCATTAGAGAGACGACGGCGTTGCTGGATTGAAAATCATCCGTTTCCATCGTGTCCTTTGAGTTTCAGCCTGGTCCTTCACTCCCATTCAGCTCATATGCATTCAGTCTTCTAAATACACACTTTTTTGGAGCTCTTTGTACCATCATGATGCATCAGTTCACTTGCTTTTATATTGCTTTTTTTTGCCTATAAGACATAGAAAATAGCCTGTAAAATGAAAACAAAAACACGATTTCCGATTACCTTTGGTGCCTTAACTGAATGCACAGCAACACCAAATAAACCTAAGAGCTAAATTTGTGCAAAGTTGCAAAATAAAAAGTCAGTAATGCACACCTTTTGACCAAAGCCACTGAGAACTTTCAAAGACATCATCAAGGTTTCAGCATTTATTTTTACATGATCTGTTCTTGTTTGTATTTGTCCCTCAGTGCATCACTGAAACCATTAAGCTTTTATTTTTGGTTCGTCTTCTTTTGCCGAAGTCGTTTTTGGGATAATCATTGTCCCATTACCCCATTACCGTGTAGTCAGTGCAGCTCATGGGTGATTTAAGCAACTATGAATATGTCAGTTTGAATTTTGTGATTACTTCCACTAACAACTGTTCAACTCTCCATCTGCAGAGCTTCCTGAGGTGAACTCACTCTGTACGATTAGATGTTGAGTACTCAAAGCCACTTTGTGTTGCCCTGTAAAGTGCATTTTAGGTGCAAGCATCTCTTCAAAAATTGGTTTAGCCGTTGGGTATTGTCCTAAAAATGGAAAGTTGGGAGAAAAGGACTTTTCAAAACAACCAAATTATTGCAAACGTTTGCTTTTGTCGTGATTTAAAGCATGCAAGTACAAAAATGGTACATGTTTAGATGTTGGTTTACCTCATTTTAGACCCTTCTGGACTTGCTGAACTGATATTTGACACTAAGATCTGCTTTCTCCATCCTGTGTTTGTCTATGCAGTTGGCATTAAATCCCATGTTACTATGTAATATTAACATGACATTTCTTTGGACAATGTTGAATTTTGCTGTCAGCTTGTGAGTTCGTCTGAGCTATTATTCTTAGCTCAGACGCTTCAATGACTGTTCTGAGGATACTTCATTTTGTCCAACATGATATAAGCAAAAGTGATAATAATATAAAACAGCAGAAAATGACAAACCTAATGTTTTCTTTCGTGTAAATGGTGTCTCCTTGGTAGCCAAGTTGCTTACCTGGAAAGTTAATGGAAAAGAAGAAACCCAAAGGTTTTTCTCCTTCCAGCAGGTCATTTTTACACATTTCTCTGGCTCTGCCAAATAATCCTTAATTCACATGTTTTGGAGGGACCAGGCATTTCGACAAATTGGTGTTACCCTGTGTGTCAGCGGCCAAATTCCCCTGCAGCATCTATTACACACTTTGCAGTGATGGTGAGCTGGAGGTCTGATGGTGGGGTTCAAATATTATTCCATATAATGTTATGATGTTATACTAAGGAGCAGAACACTAACTCCCAGCTGATAAGGCTGACTTAATTAAAAATGTGTTCATATTAAACCTTCGTGAAGTCAGGTAAGTTGTTCCTTAACAACGTACACAAAGACGTTATTAACATTTGTCTGTTGCAAAAGGAAGCCATGATGGGATTTTGGCGAAGGTCACCTGTACGAACAGGCAGCATCTATAACGACTGGGAAGTGCATAGCTGCTTTAGATTGGGTAACATCATGCATACAATGCTTGTCTTTTTTTTTTGACAGTGTGTCACATTACTGCATTTTGTGCAGAATTGTCCTTTTCAGCTTGATGACAAACTTAAACTTACAATCAGAGTTTCAATTGAATTATTTAGATCTCAGTTGTCAATGTTCGGTCCTCGAGGGTCAGTGTCCTGCGATTTCTAGATGCTTCTCCACTTTAGCACACTTAAATCTGTAATTGGGTCATCGTCAGCGGGAGTCTCTGGAACCTGACTGCATGCTGAGGGGTTAATTCACTCGTTTAATTCAAGTGCGTCCGAAAGCTGTGGGACACCCCCGGTTGAGATCAAACCCTTTGCATTTGATGGAGTGGCCCAGTCAAAGTCAAGACCTAATTCTAATTTAGAGTTGGTGGCAAGTTTTAAACACGTGTACATGGATGGTGTTTAACTAAATATGTTTTCTTATTTAAAAATCATGCATATTTTTTCTTCTGCTTCACTGTTATGCACTACCTTGTCTTGATCAATAACAACAACAGAATCTTATTTAATCATATTATAATTTCTCGATTTTACATGACAAAAATATGAAAAATCCCACAAGTTTTGAGTACTTTTGCAAAGCATGATACTGAAATCTTGCCAGAGGCGTTGATGTCACAAACACCAAACACCAACTCTTTATTGAGCCATCATGCGCTGAAATCCTGCAAAAAAAACTTTAATGCAGCTCGGTTCACCAGAATTAATTCAGGATTGTTCTCTCAGGAATCTGAAAGCAAGTTTCTGACTTTAACCCTTTGCAACACGCCGATCGGGTGTGTGCATACGTTTGCAAGCAGCAGCAGCAGCAACGATCCTCCACCCCATCTGAGGCAGAAATAGACACGCATCCCTTCTCTGCTGTCTCAACTCAGCATTGATAGACGAGTTAGCTGTGATGTTTGAGGTTAAGTACAAAGACAGTCTCTGCTGGTGGGCGATTGGTGGACAGGTGGGAAGAGAGGGAGAGGTTAGAGAAGTGGGTGAGCTGAATGATTCATATACACGCTATTCCCAGAAAGGCTTGTGCTGCGCTCAACATCAGCAGTGGGGGATATGAGAGCACACATCTATCGATGTAAAGAGTTTTCTCACTGCTCCCATGCTGGAGGGTTCAAAGCTATCGATTTGGACAGAGATGTCTCTCAGAGTAGGTGTTCCACGTACCTGGCCCACCAGCTCACTTTATTTTTACATTGCAGAGCAGAGAACCATCAGTCTGCCAGCAAAAGTGGGATTTCAAGAAAAAAAAAAAAAAAGCCCAACCCCTCTCCCTTCTGCTTTGCTTTATTCATCAGCACACTTTCCAACCTCTGGTGTACTTTCTTGTTTTTGCTCACCCACTCCCGGCTTCCGAGGCGAGATAAAGGGTGGATGCGGAGGTTGGCTTGCTGGGATCGGTGTTTATGGACGTTTGAGCCTCGTCACTGAGAAAGGTAATTTCACGCTCGATGGCGCCGAGTTCAGTCCCACCGTTGTCCCTGTGATTAATTAGGCTTTTCAAACGAACAAACCAGGAGCAAAGTGAAGATGTTAATAAGCCCACCGTCACGTAGAGAGAATATATCCACTGACCTGCAGCGGTAGTTAGCTCCTACATACCTGTACGCCCATATTCAGAGGCTATAATATCATATTAGCATGGAGACACGCAAATCATGATGAGATAAGGAGAATAACACGATGCGTATGGATTCACATTTTCACTCTAACAAGCCCTTTTATGATCATTATCAAGAGAAAAGGACCCAACAATGCACTGACGTCCAACACACAAAGAAAAGTTTCACCTCTCAGAATAAAAAAGACAAACAAGTGCATTCAGAGCTTGAATCATCTGTTTCTTATATAAAAGTCATGACATATTCTTCATCAAGCCTGCATTCTTTATATATATAAAACCTGTAGGCTGCCTTGTAGTTTTCTCTGGGGAATATGTAGCGTTTTTGCACCATGCCTGTCAATTGTTTCTGCCGTTTTGTTAGTTGTACATCTAATTTTCTATCTTGGATTACAGCAACAGGACATGAAAGGAAAAACCTTGAAGTATTTCCAACATCATTATTTCTTTGTCAGTTTCAGTTTGCTTCTTCATATTTTCTTTCAAGCTCTCTTTTGCCTCTGTGTCTGCCTATGGTAACTCTGGAGGAGCTGCAGAGAGCCACAGCACAGGTAGGAGAAAGCAGCCTTCCAAAATCCATAAGAAGTCCAAAAAGGTGTGCTGATGTGCTCTACCTGGTTTAGTGAGATCGAACAGTTTTGCAACATGAATGGGTAAAGCAGATTTTGCCTTAACAGAGAAAAGGCTCCTGAATACGTGCCATTCTTTTCATATTTCTATTTGTAAAATTATTGAAAATCATACAACTTTCTCCTTTCACTTCACCATTAATCATGGCTTTATGGTGGTCTGTTTTTTAAAAAAAATCGCAGAATGAGATTCAAAGGGTCAAAATATTTTTTTTAAAAGTTTTTAAAAAGCACTATTTGCAGGATGTGCAACTGGATCCAGAACATAAATCAATTAATACTCACTTCGACCATCTGGCTGTTTTAGGTACAGCAGCACTGTGTCGGTGCCAAAGAGGAAATGGAGTCTTAAATTAATTAATAAACTTTGTGAATCTGCTTTGTGTCACAAATGAACCAGAAGGTGAACTCAAGTTCTTTTTGTTTTTTGTTTTTTTGCTCCATTGCTCATTTTTCTCTCCAATGATCCCAGATGCAACAGACCTCTTTGCTCTGATAGATCGGCTCTGTTCCAAGGTGACACCTCCTCATGCGGGGAAGGGGTTTTGATAAACTCTTCCCTCTCTGCTCCTCACCCTCCTGACTTTCAGCTGGCTTAAAAGGAAAAGAAGTGGAACCGCTGTTAATTTATATAGACCTTTAGTTGCTGCTGAAGCCCTTTGTTTGGACCTTTCCCTCTTCACTTTGTGACATTACATTTTAACAGATGACCTTGCAAGCAGCAGCAGAGCTTAATCAAGATCCACGGTTTCCTAAGCTGTGGTACGAGAACCACTGATGGTGTTTGGGCTGCATTCACTTTTACTAGGAGGAGATTATGGCATCAGCTGTTTAAAAGACAAATCCAAACCATATCATCTGTGATGTCGAACAAATGACTCAGTCATGAATTGTTTAAGCATCTCAACTTTTGCTTTAAACAGATTTCTCTTGAACTGCCAGTAAGCTGTTTTGTTTTAATTCCTGCCTTGTTTTGACCGCACATCCGCCATCTTGAATTCTGATGTCATGGTTGGTGAGAAAAGTCTTTCCTGTTTATTTTTCTGGCTTGAAATTTGGACATCTGTTTTTCAAATATGTATTGAACATGAAGACTTTTTTAGTTGATTTTTGTGCTACTGCAGAATAATGGTACTCATTATACAGGGTTTGAGAACATGTATTTAGATAACAGCTATTTATCTGAAATCACTAATGATGGCGTCAACTAGAGTTTATCCAGTTTTCAGTAAAGATATTTCTGTTATCTAAATGCCAGATTAAAAAGTGAATACTTTCTTGAGAATTTGCTATTGTACATTTTTTAATTCAGACAAAAACAAAAATAAATAAATAAATCAGGCAACATGTTATACCAAAATATTCACCAAATATTCAGGTGATTGTCAGTCAGTGTGTTTCAAAACTAATGTCTTCTTCCTTGCTGACTCAATACAGTTTAGCTATTTTGTTAGCAAGATCTTGTTTTGAAGTTTAAGGACACATTTTGTAATTTCTGAACAGTGAAATGGCTGGATATTTTATATTGTTTGAACAGATTAATGTAGCACCTTCATGTATCTGGAAATAATACCCCAAATTATCTTCCTGATATCTTGAGTAATTTGTTTTTTATTTTTCCACACACAAGGAAGCTGCGTGCGTGAGGTGTTGCTGTTGTTGCATCATCGTCAGGACTCTCAAAAATGGTTTGGACGTGTAGTCATTACGTGTGTGTAAACTTCTGACTTTAATTGAAGTAAATTCATCTGTGATTCTGGCAATTAGGAGTAAGAAATATTTGGATAGTTTCACAATTCTAAAACAGAAAAAAAAGTAATGTCAAACAATAAATATCTGAATAAAGCTTTGTCCAAAATCACCATGTGATAATTGATATTTCTTCTCTAATTGCTAACTATGCAGAGATGATTTTTAAACATTGACGGCATATGACTTTAGCACTGAGCTGCTTTGACCTGGCACGGCACAATACTAATAAAATACTGCTGTGCTAAATGTGGTGTTTTGTGGTTTAAGGCACTTCACGAGAACAAATGCTTCTAATGAATTTTGCTTAGTGTTATTCAGCTATTTGCATTTGTTTTTTCTAGTAAACCAAACTGTGGTTAAGCCCACATAATTGGAAACTAAAATGCAACCTCTAATTGTGATTTACTTGCTTCTGGACCAACTATCTGAAATCTGTCCATATCTGTTGTGAGGTTTTTTTTCTTTGTTTATGCGCATCAATGCGGCTGCTGATTCGGTCACACAGAATGACCTTTCCCGGTGGGTCCAGCTGGCAGCGGTGTGCTGTTTGAAGTGCGACTGTACCTCTCAGTGTGAACTAGCAGCAAGCAGACATCAGACAGCCTATTAAAGACTCAATTAGACGTTATGCGTATTGGATTCCTGTGGCTGGGTGTCCTATTGAAATACCATTACTTGGAGATGGAGAGAAGCGAAACGAGATAAAGAGCAAAAGACAGAGACAAACTCAAAGAGACAGAGAGAGGAGAAGATATGGAGAGAGACAGACAGAGAGAGAGAGTGATAAAGGCACGGAGTGGGAGGCTGAATGAAGCGCCGCTGGCATCAAAGAATGATTAGAGGTTGGCCAACATAATGTGATCTCTGGCACCTAGAAGTTATGGCTTCACTTTTTTTTTTTTCTTATGTCTCTGTACAGAAGCTGACAATACAGATGGCTAGTGTAGAGAGTAATCCAGTAATGCACTACATGACGGATACAGATTTCAGTTCAATAACTGCCCCACTCATGTGTTTTGCAGACCAATAACATAACCATTAGGTGAAGATGCTTCAGCGTCACGCCGGGGTAGCTTGACAAATGCTCACTTTAATATTAAAGATATTTATTTTCAGAGCTGATGTTTCGAAGTTGGGTTGCTTTACTTTTCATGGCCTTTTACTCGCTTACTTTGTTTCTATTTTTACTCTCTAATTACCAGCTTTCTTTTTCCCTCTCCCATACCTCTCAGTAAACCGCACCTTGCACTCATCCATAGAGTGTTAATCCTTTTATTGTTTTGCTGCACATAATTACTCTGCATCTCATTGAGGCTTTCTGTCTCTTGACAGCAGGACTTTTGAAATGTTTGTTTGATTAAATTTTGGAAATTTGTTTTAAATTAAGCGAGTAAATGAATTTATGCAGGAGTGAATGCCACTTGATGCTGCATTTTGTAGGCTAGGAGATTTAATTCTGGTCCCATCTAGTCGTTTGCTCGGTCAAAATGCGGTTCTTCTTTCCATGCTTTTAGAAAGGTCAGATTTGTGGCACACACAGCAAATAGTTGTCTTGTCAGGAGGCTCTGTGTTGTTTTATTTCCATCTTTGATGAAATTACACACGAGGGATCTGTACTTTCTAATTGATTGCCACCAAACCAATGATACGGACAACAGAAGAATCTGGTAACGAGACAGACACTTGAGTGGCTTTTAACTCCTGGGGACGAGATCGGATTACACGAGAACCAGGTGAGACCAATCAGTGGCATGTAGTGCAGTTGGGTGTGTACCCAGAGGAACTGAAATGTACATTTTTAACTTTGTTGGCCTTTTGGAAAATTGGAGACATCTTCCAGTTGTTAGCTACCTCTTGCTGCCTGCTATAATCTCAGAGCTAAACTGCTAAATTCACAGGTGAACTTTGCATTTTTATTACTTCAATGCAATGTTGATCTTTATATTGTTCATTATTACCTGCTCTTTTCAATATAACGGGATTCTGTGTCCTTCTCACCAGTTTCAGAAACAGAATCTCATCTGTTATGAACTGCAAAGTTTTGGTTTTCTCTTTCAGATTAAACTGACCTTCTGCTGGTTAGTGTCAAAGAAGCCTAATGGCATCTACCGAGAAAGCTGTTTGAGGAGGTTCCTGTGGGACCAGCAGAACTACTCTGTTTTGCTGCTTTCCTGGGTTTACAACCTTTCTCCTCCCACTTGTGTTGCTCCTCTCCCCTCACGGCCCCTGCTTAAACACATTAAGTCTCCCCTGTTCCTATAGCAACCCGTCCTCATCTCTCTATCAGGGTGTGCATACATAGCCCGTCTCTAGGGTATTCGTTCTCCGGCTCAGCAGAGATATTAGCAATTATGTACTTGTTAGGAGTGGGCAGAAGATAAGAAAGATGTGTTTTGTGCCTGATTACTTTTGCTCTGTGTTCCTGGGAGAGGTCTGGCAGTCCTCAGGGGGACAGTACCAAACCCCCATTGCTAATCTAGTCAGAGCCCTGGTGGAAATATTGCACTTTTCCTTGCATCGGATTATTCATGCATGAAGCACTGAATAAATGGGAATGTGGAGGAGCTTTTATGAAAGGTAATAGTTGTGAACATTAGGCAACCCCAACCCTCCTAATGTCTTTTTTCCCCCCTGCCTGTTATGAACTGGGCATTTATCTGAAGGAATATCTCACCTGGTTTATTGCGTGATGAGGCCGAGTGGACCTACGAAGTAAATCGGTGCCACACATGCAATCAATCAATAATCCATCCATCCATTATCTTACATGCTGATCCCTTGCGGAGTTGTGAGTGCTAGTGCCGATCGCCAGCGGTTTAAGAAAACAAAAAAAAAATAAAACATAAAAACATCATAAATGGATCGTTTAGTCAACAGTTGGGAAAACCAATGACAGACATTGTATTTTGTCAAGCGCCATGGTTAAAATCATCAATACACGTCAAAAATGTTGGTCAATGTTCCAGTTATTGTGGTTCAAAGCCACTCTGGAAAGGTGGAGGTTTTAACCTTGCAGCTTTCTGGAGATTTGTCATCCTGAGTCGTCTGTATAGTTGATACAGCAACAGGTCTTTAACGTATTTTGGTGCTAAGCTGTTCAGTGATTTACAAACTAATAAACTAAAAGCATATTTTTGAGATATATTCTCTGTGCTACAGGGATCCATCCAGGACATTAAAACACTTCACTGCGACCATCTCACCCTGTTCTGTGTGCCAGTCAGAGTGTTGAATAATGCTCACATCTTACACACTTCGGAAAAGTACAGGATTCGATTCAAACATATTCCATGTTGCTCCGTACTACAGAAAAACAAAATGCAAGGTGGAAACACATTTATTTACAGATCATATTTCCTATTATGCTCTCTAAAAGTTGTATCCGTCTCTTCAGCTCTCTGTCCAACCAACTCTACCTTCACCCATTGATTGCTTAGAGCTTCATCAATCCATCCATTTATTTAACATCCATCCATTGATTCCATTAAGCTTCATCTGTCTTTCATATATTTATCCATCACTTTTTCATCCATTAATCATCTGTTGATCATCCATCCAAGTCTATTCAACCATCCTTCCATCCACTGGTTATGTTGAGTTTCAGCCATTTTTTTTATTATTAATTTATTTCAGATTTGTCCTTCCATCCTTAAAGCCTCACCAAAATATCTGCCATAGACTAATATAAATCAGTAAATAATATAAATCATTTGCTGATTTATATTAACTAAATATATAATTGACTGATTCATCTTTAGTATTTATTTGCAAATTAACTCTTCCTTTCCTTCTTCTCTCTCTTTCTTCTCTGACATTATCTTATTTTTATATTTTTTACCCTTGTTCACTCCCCACATTTGCAGAGTCACCTGTGCTCTGCATTGCTCCGTGCCGTTCCTTCTCCGCGCCCATCTTTCACTTCCTCTTTTTTTAGGTCCATCATGAAATCTTTAGCAGGAACTCATTATCATCAATCAATGGATGAAGCTCCTGCACGCGCAGCTCCCGTCAAATGCTCTGCATTGCTGATCTGCGCTCTCCCAAACTCAGGCATAAGCTGAGCTGTTATCTCGCAGTCAGACCGAGGATGTGGGACGGTAAATTTACACGCTTGCTGAATGGATCTTGTGGGCTTTGATTGTTGGCTGGGCCGATTACAGTGCAGTGCAGCAAGGTGTCAAACACACCAGCAGCACAGCGGGGGTGCGCACACCCTCCCATGTCCCTTTTACCCAGTGCCCTTGTGCAAGCTGCCGTGTCAGGACTCGTCATTGGACAGTCGGTTCGGGGAATTAACTGTAAGGCTGTTTTCTTTTCCTTCTCTACGCTCGTCATCAAGAACAGCCATTAGGGTTGTTGCGTCAAGGGTAAAGTGAAGGAGGTTTTTGTTTTGGACTGCAGCCATGCAGCAGAATATTCAGGGGAGCCAGGGGATTTGAATTACTTTCCATTACAGAACACAGCAAGGTGGGTAATAAACCAAGGTTTGCCTCTTTTCCTTTGCTCTCATTTTCTGAGCCTGAACATTATGGCTTCGAAGTGTGCTTCAGCGTCATTAAAATGAAAAAAAAAAAAAACTTTCAAAGAAAAAGATGCCACAGTTTTTTTTAATTAGCTTGAAAACAAATGCACAGTGCTGTCATGTTAAGTTCTGAATGTGAGAGTCTACCTTTGTTATTCCCACTGCATTTCTTAACGAGCACAATAACAAGAAGAGATTCACATTATGGAGCGTTTTTACTTATATCCCAAGCTAGTGTGAAACTGGGTGTAATATTTTACAGTCATCGGCATCTCTGCTAAAAAATGAAAACAAAGGGGTTTTTTTTAATTAGAGGTGGGGTTCAATTAAATGTTTTAATCAAGTTAATTGCAGAGTCTGTAATTAATCAATTAATTGCATTTTAATTGAGAACCATGTACAAAATAAGCAACATTTCAAATTCAAAAGTCTGATAGATTATCAAACTCAATACAAAGATACTGGATACAAAGTTCAGGACTTTTATATCTAAAAGGACAATTAATTGCATTACAATATAATTAGTAAATCAAAAATAAATACGCTGTTTTGCTAGCAGGAGCAGGTTTTCTGTGGCTCTTTACCCTGGGTGCTCATGAATCAGGGGCAAGCACAAAAAAAGCAAATTGAGATATGTTTATTTTTCTGTTTCTTGTTGGCATGTCCAGTCAAGAGGCAGTGGGAACACTTGTGTTGTGCTAAATGGCATAGTGTGGGCAATGTAGGAAAAAATATACCTACAATACACTGTGCTTAGCTAACTATGTGTCAGGTTTATCTAAATCTGTACCTCAGTAAAGTTTTCTATTCAGAGCTACGTCACAGCACGGTTTCACAATTTTTTAAAGAAAGTGATCAGAATTTTATCAACCTAGGTTTTAAATCTGAGATACTAGACAGATACTGTAGTTCTCCACTGAATGGCGATTCTTTAAATCACAGTTTGAGATGCATGAAATATTCATTCTGTGAAAACACGCAAAAACAAAAGCTTTTTTCTTGCTTTCTAGGCATCAAGAAAACCTTTCATTGAGACAAGCATAAAATCCTCTTGTCAAACCTGGACTGACTTATTTTATGTTGATCATAGATTCTTTTTTTTTTTTTTTTTTTAAACCTGTTTATGAAAAACTTAATTTTGGCACCGGAAAATGTAAATCTCTCAAATCTCATTTTGAGAGATTCTCTTATACTGGTTGATCTATCACATTGCTGATCTATGAACTTTGATGTTTTTGTCTCTTTCTGTTTTGATTTTCTCTTATTGTCTCATTCATCTTTAATAACCATATCAATAGCGGCCATTGTATAATTTATATTTTGGATATGCAAACATTCGTAAGACTGTCACCTCATGGGAACCAGTTTAATATAGATAAGGGGTTGGGATGGAAATCAGGTCTAGTTCTACTTAAAGATCTCCTTTTCTTTCTTAACCTTAATTTGTCAATTTTGTGCTAACTACCACAAGAAAAAGTAAATAATGGCTACTCTGAATCTACTGTGCTGACAGAACTGTGTGTTTTTTTTCTGTCGAATAAACACATATTGATCCAACAGACAAATGAAGAGCGGCGGAGTATGACACGACCAAGATCTTGCAAAACTTCCAAACTGAGTGATAGCCAGCCAGCTGGTCACTCTGGTGGCTGCAGACAAGAGGGAACAAGAGACACATGCACTAATCCCAAGAGAAACCAGAAAGTTCAAAGAGAAATAAAAACTTGTAGAAATTCAGAGCTTCTCTGGGGTCTGTGACCATTTTCACCTCAGAGCTTCAAATGTGGATCCAGCACATTTATCTGTTTGTTTGTTTATTCCGTCAAATTTAAAACTATTCTCTCAGTCACTCGTTCTTGCCAAGTCCTTGACAGATAAAAAAAGATTTTCTTGTGGGAGCCATAAGGTTGAAACAACAAAGGGTAATTAAATGCATTAGTGGAATAGAATGTTTCTGCATTAGGAAGCTCACTTTAGGCATTGTCAGCCTCATTGCTCTTTTTACGGCAAGGACGTAGAAAACAACACTGGGTTTATGGTGGTTTGCTTCAGGACAGGGGTGACCAAAGCCAGTCCTCAAAGCCTGGCATCCTGCATGTTTTAGCTTTCTCCCTGGTTCAACACACCTGAAACAAATGATGGCTGATTCGCAGGTCTCTGCAGAATAATTTTTTTTTGTACCCCTCCAGGGGGTCTTTTTGTGGGCTCTAGTGTCCCTTATATGACAGTAGGCTGACAGGAAACAGGGAAGGAGAGGGGGGAAGACATGCGGCAAATATCGTGGGGTCCGGGAGTCGAACCCGCGACGGCCGCGTCGAGGACTGAAGGCCTCCAAATATGGGTCGCGCTAACCACTACGCCACCACGGCACGCCCCAGGTCTCTGCAGAATTTTAACATACTGAGGAGGTAGTTAGGCCATTTGATGTAGCATCCCGATCCACACTCCATTCCTGTGTATGGCGGTAATGTACATCAGTAAGTTGCTTGCGAACCGCCATAAAATAGAAGAAGAAGAAGTTGGGCCATTTGAATCAGCTGTGCAGGAGCAGAGACATCTAAGTTCTCTGGCTGATCACTGCAGAATGGTGAAACGTCATTGTACCTGTTCAAACTATTGACGCCATGTAATCAGGTGCTTGTTAATCATCACCCATGTAAGTAAATAGCAGATTGATGAACATAATCACTAACTTTTTCCATTTGGAGGGAAAAATATTGGTCTTTAGATGTTTTCCTGTTAACGCAAAACGAGTTAACTTACATTATTTGCAGTTGTATGAAAAAGGCACTTCTATCTCTTAAAAATGCAAAAGTTCTGTTTTATCAAATGCAAATCTATGCAAATGTCTCCACAAATGCACCAGTTGTGACCATGTGTGCATCTGTGCATGCAGCAATTCTTACCGGTGATTGTCACGGCTGACAGTAAAGCAGCGAGCCGGTCTCAGCTCTCCCTCAGGCCATGCAGAAATATGAGTAGTTCACTCTGAAATCCTCCTTTCTGGCTGTCACTCAGTGGTTCTTTTTTCTCAGACATGCCTTTCTACAGAAAACATATTTTCACACAAAGCTACTGCTATGGTAGACATTTGGACCAGACACAAAGGAATTCATTGTGTTTCCTACACACTCTTCTTTTTTTTTTTTTTTTACAATACCTGAACATTCAAATGCATACCGGAGCCCTTTTTGTTTATGAACTTCCTTTCTTTCATGCTCTTCCTTTCTCTCTCCCGCATCCTCTTTCCATCTCCTTTATTTCATTTCATATAATAGGATAATTGTGTCAGCGACCCTGCCTGCACAAAACTCTCAGGTGATAACAGATGAAACACTGCGGTCAACGTGAGATTCTGTTTATGAGTCAACTTGAGGGTGAGAAAGTTCATGTTTGTGTGCGACCACACCTGCACCTACTATCGTTTTAATGGTATGCAATCTGCGACCTTGAGTCCAGGAGTTATCAGCGTTTTTCCCACTAAAGCCGACTTGGCTGGGGAAAACAAACGGACGAGCCTGGGAATCTCAGGAATACAAGGAGTCCCCCCTCCGTGCCTTCCTATAGCCCCTTGCTTCTGCAGGTTTCTCCCTCGTGGAGTGAGTGAGAATTAGCAAGGTTGTTTTTCAATGCAGCATAGTTCCAGGCTATTATAGAAACAAAACCACCCAGGGGACCCGGGCATTATGAGTGTTGGAACAGCCAAGAGCCGAGGAACAGATGAGTTCTCTCCTGGCTGTGTCTCTATCCGCGGTTCAGCCCGGTCCCGAAGGCATCCTGCCCCCATAAATATACATGCTGTGTAATGCCATTCTGAGATTTGCCCTACCCTGCACCTCCAACACTAACGCTGCCCAATAAATCCTGTAGCTAGGCCCTACATGTGTGGTTAAGCTAAGATTGGTAATGCAGCATCTGTTTACATCTTACTAGAGTTAAATTATTTATTGAGCTCATTTATTTTGTGTCTGTGATCCACAAAGAGCAGGGGTAGAAGATCGCACAGCTCAAGAGACGAGACATGAAACTGGCTTTCCAAAGATGGAAAATAAAAACCTCTTTTTTTCTGTTTTTACCTTGTATAGTTTTCACAAATCATCTGTCATCATTAATTATCGCAGTTCAGATTTGACAGGCCTGTACGACGCAATTTGTATGTTTCTTTAAGATGGTTCTAATGCCAAAAGAAACATTGAAAACGCTCCGTGTTTGTTTTGTGTTTTCACATCCAGTCTAAGTAGTTTAGATTTTTATTTAATAATCACCAAACAAAAGCCAGATTCCTTAAGAAAATCTGTTGCATTGCTTTTTGGTTTTGAACAAACAGAAAGCACAGCTTTAAATGCCAAAATTAGAGGCTACCATTAATCAGTCACAGTACAAATCATCTGTATGGTTTCTATTATTCTGTCAGTTTTTCCTTTTTATACAAAATCCCCAAAATGCTGCAATAAAATCCTATTCAGCAACAGTTTGGAGTTCTTTTGAAGCATAATTTATTAAGAATTTAAGACAGCACTTGACTAAATGTAATGTTTCAATTGTTGATTCTATGTTGCATGACTGTATTTTTGTGTTTTTATGATGTAAAGCACTTTGAAATGCCTTATTGCTGAAAGTAAAATTTGATTGATTGATTGATTGATTGGATGCTTCTTTGTTGTGTTTGTGGTCTCAGCCAAACAGTCTTTATTAGCTAATTACTGACATACAAAAGGAGAACTCAGAACAAGAGTCTCAAACATAGAACTGAAACCAGCTTTATGTTTATGTATGCTTATTACAGTTTTCTGTTCATATACAGTACAGACCAAAAGTTTGGACACAACTGTGTGTCCAAACTTTTGGTCTGTACTGTATATTAAGTATATGCTTTTTTTGATTTTGAACAAATCAATACAGGCAGATCAGTCAGTATCTGAGGTTGATAAACCCACTTCATCCTAAACATGGTCATCTCTGTGATGGAACAGAATAATGACTACCCATTTCTACGCTGTTTGCACTTGCACACAATAATTACACAATATATTTTCATGCATACAGTATTGAAGGAAAAAGTCATGCTGTTATTTGCATTGACCAGGTCAGACTCTTTGAAAAACAATATTCTAATGAAAGCTACAGCGTGTACATTGTTCCATGATGTACAGTTTTTCTGGAAAATATTTTCCAGTTGTGGTGCACATTTTGAAATAAATTGTTTTCCAGAGAAGCATTCCCACTTTTGTGCTTCTTGTAGCATTAATTAGAAGATCATAACTCTAATGTTGTAAAAAGAAATCCTAAAATTTAACCTCTCAACAACTTGTTGGCGTTAGTAAGCGTTAAATTATCAAGTCCACTCAGATATGGTATTTAACACTAAAGTAGAGGTAAAGTACTAACTTTCCAAAAAGAAATAAATTAACACTGTGATTTTAAAAATTAGCTCTCACCTGCAACTTACCTTCACAACATGCCACATTATAAAGGGACCAGGGTCTCCCGGGCAATTCCAGATTGCCAATCTTGGTTGCAACAATTCAGCCTTCAAAGCTACTATGTTTCTTAGGCTTTCAAGTTACTCATCTTTTATTTCTTTGTAAACTAGAAATTCCTACCTAGATCTTACCTTGAGCAGCTGAGAAAACTCAGATCAATTCCTCACCTCTGCTTACCTGTCCACCAACAAAGCATTAACCGGGCAATTGAATAAAATCACCAGAGGCTTTGCAACATCATCCAAGCTGTGCAATAAATCTTTTCCCGATCCTTGTTGCCTTGCAGTGTGTTGATGCATTTGAGAATTTTAAGCTCCCCTTTATGGCAAAATTATTTTCTTTTTCATCAGACTCTCTTTTTTTTTCTACTATTAAAGGACTTTACTAGTAGAGATTCTGAAGGCAATAAACTTTTCGAAGTCGGCGTATCAGCAGGAAACAACTCTCCAAGTGAAAATGAAGCTATTTTGATCAGAAAGACATTATTATAAAATTTTGTCACCTGACCCCTTTAACTGATCTGCAGGTGTTGGCAGTTTTTCTCAAGTTTTAATTCACTCAACACAACTCTACCAGGACAAACTCCAGCCCCAGTTCACCACCCTCAACCACATAAACATACGATAGGTAGCCAGACAACACACGAATATCGCTACATTTTTACCAGATTTTGTCATGTTTCATTTAGTGTCTCTCAGGACCAAATACGGATGACAGCAGCTGTAAACAACCGGCTCTCCTCTCTCCACACCAGCTCTCTGTCTTTCTCTCTCGCCCTCAGGCTATGAAGTGGAGAGGGTATAATTTATCATGAACATGACAAATTACTTTTGGTGGTACTGAGGAGTGGATTGGTCAGCCATATATGGGTATGTGTGTGTGTGTGTGTGTGTGTGTATCCAGAAGTGTGAAAAGAGAGGCAAAGCTGAGAGACGGAGTGTGAAGTGGTGGCAGGGCCAATGAAATGATGTGCAGAATCTTGGCTCAGCCAGCTGGAAGGTGAGAATAGATTACAAATCGCTTTGTTTTTCATCTCTGGGCAAATTCTGCTTTCACGTATCACAACCAGCAGTTGCATTTGCTGTCTGTCATTTGCATTCTGCGTGTTGTAAGCTCTTGTATGAGAGGATGACGTATGGAAAGCCTTGAGCCCAACTCCTAGTGGGTAATGGACCAGCACATTGTCAGAACTCCCTAGTTTTAAACAGCCTTTAACAAGGCACAGCACTTTATAGGCTAAAAGCTGACCCCACTCCCGTTTTGTTTATTTTGTGTGCAAAAGGCAGTCGTATTCATGTCTTCTTTATAGGTTTCTGTGCAGTTTCTTTTTGTGGTTCTTGATCATTGCATCATGAATTTATTTAATCTAACTGGTTTCAGAAAGTGCAATTGGCCAATATGATCCTGTCAACCTGTGGTGTCCAAAGTGTGACCCCTGGGCTATTTTACATCTCTCTAAAACTCACAGTGTATATTCTTGGAAAACTAGATAGACTCAGAAAAGAATACTTCCTTTTTCAAATTCATTTTGAGAGTAATTCACCATCAGTGACTGTATATAACATTAATATAAAATGAAATGCATGGCAAGACCATCTGGTTCACTTGGGGAGGTGTGAATGCGTAACCAAACTCTGATTTGGACCAAAAAAAGCTAAGTCTGTTCCCCATAAAAACCCAAGTCTCTGTTTGGTTGAAGTGAAATTTGGTGCAGTTCAAATGCATATGTGAACGCCAAGCGGACGAGAGACCGCTCCTAGAGCAGGAAGTAGACTACAGCAGAGCAGGGCATTCTGGGTAAGTACAACCAAAACAATTATACAAGTCTAACGCTGGTCTCGTGGGAATACAACTGCAAAAATCTGACGCCAGATTTTTTTAAACGTTTTGTTTATTTTGTGTGCAGAAGGCAGTCGTATTCATGTCTACTTTATAGGTTTCTGCGCGGTTTCTTTTTGTGGTTCTTGGTGCCACCACACGTGAAGGGGTGAACAAGTTTTTCAAAGGGTTTGGATTATTTGACACAGTGCAGTGTGAGAGCCAACCACCCCAGCCGAAAGTGTAACAAATGTTGCAATTTTGGTCCCAACCTGAAGCGAGTCTACAAGACTATCAGGAGTGAAAATACCCTGAGGTACTTTGATACTAACTTAGTGGTAAACTGAGGTGCGTTGTCCATTGTAGCACCCAAGCTTTGACTTCCTGGTTTATGTCTTGAGATTTGCTTCAGTATTTTCATACAGTGTTTCATCATGATGTCATCAATTTTTTTTATAAACATCAACACATTGAAATCAACACACTTTATTCATTTCTGTCTTGGTTCATTTGACGTTTTCCTGGTTTTTGCCTCCTGTTGTTTCTTCTCTTTATCTGTTTGTCTGTTTTTGCGATTCTTTGAGCGTTTCTGCCCCACACACTGTTAGGTGCATTTTTGATCAACATTGATTCAGCTCTGGCACTACAGGTGTACGCCCTCGTCCACTGACGTCTCATTACAGACGCAGACAAACTCACGCACTCAGTTCTTAATAAATCTAATTGCACGCTCAGCTCATAACGCCCCTGAATCCTGGCCGACAAATTACTGCAGCAATCTGACACCGTCAATGAGTATGGGTGCCACTCTGGCTGACTGAATCCTTTAGCGGAAGGAAAAGATATAAATTAATATTGTGCAACACTTTCTTTGATTCAGATGCTTTTCCCCCCATGTTTTTCAGTCTTTCTTTCTTCCTCTCAGCCTCTTCTGTTTCAACCCACACCTCTGATCCAACTACGTTTCAGCTGTTGATTCTGCATCAATCACCGCAAAATCTAATTTGTCAAACCTCTGTCGAGCAGGGCTTTCAACCTCCGTGCCTGCTGTCTTTTTTTTCTTTTCTTTTTTTTTTTGTCTGGAGCCCCGTAAATGAGATGTGTGGTAAGGTAACAGAGGGAGTTCTGCCGCTAATATAAGGGGGAGGGAAAAAAAAGAACAAGAAAACAGACTTTTGCACTTTGAAGTCATAGCAGATCAAAAAAACAACAGAGGCCTCTTTCTGGTACAAAGAGAACTCTCTCCCCTTCATCCATCTTGGCTCGTTTCTGCACCTTTTCTTTGCAGCCTGCCTGTCACTCTGAGCTGCCACATCTCACAAACAGGCCCCCAGCCTGCCCCACCTGCCCGCCTGCAGCGTCTGCCTCTCTGCCGCCAGGAACAGATCTCACTCTCTGTGAGTGTGCGCCTGCTTAGACGTCCCTGGAGGACTTGTGCCACTTGAAGCGATTTGTGCACTCCGGTTATTAGCACGCAGCTCATAAGAAACAAGCGGTATATTCTGTCTGTTTGTCCTCATATCTGGGTCGCATGCTTTTAGCACAGCTGCAGCTAACAGGTAGATTATATTCCCATTATGGCAGACTCAGACTCTTGTCTTTCTAGGTTGAAGCCTTGTGCTGTAAAGTTTGCAAAGGTTTTCAGTGGTGATGTTTGAGCCTTGTGCCGCATAAGTGCAACCATTCAGCAGACCATCTTTGTGACAGTCTCCTATGCGCCTGACATGGGAGTCATCTGTCTTCACCGTGTTCAGAGCAATGATGTGGGATAACATTGGTGGGAAGTGGTGCAGACAGGGGGGTATTGGAATATTGATCCTCCTCTCTTCCTCTGTCTTCCTGCAAGGATTTTTATTCCAGGCTGTGTGATAAAGCGACCGAAGTGCTTTGAGCCCTTGTATTGTTTCCTATACCATTTGAGCTTGTATGAGACTGCAATTTATCTGAAGGAAGGCTTCGAGATGCTGGGTTGGAGTGTTCCCGTTTCAGGCAAATCTTGCTCTACAAAAATCTGCAGTGAATGCACCTCTGAAGCCACCCGTGCACAGATTTAATTTTCACAGAAAACCTGTAAAAAAAATCTCTGAATGTGAAATTTGTAAGAAAAAAAAATCTGAATCTGCGTAATGTAGTCTATCAGTTATTTTGTCCTGAGTTTTGGTTGTCGAAGACCCGACAGGAAACATCAATTATTGTACTGTAGAGTAATTTTTAAAAAAAAACAAACAAAAACAAAGGAAACCATACCTAAAAGCCTTAGGCGACACTTAAGAAAGCCGACAAGGAGAGAAACATTTATTGTTAGAAATCAAGAGGAAAAATAATAATTCAACACAAAGAATCAAACAGCTCGATAAAAAGGACTTGTTATATAAATATAGAGGGGGTTAACTGTAAATAAGCTGTAAAAAAATAAATAAAAAGGTAAGTTCAATTAGCTGAATGTGTTGCAGCTGTCTGAAGGAGTTGAGTGAAAATGGGTAAATGACACAGAATGAACAGAGAGAAACTGGAACATCAGCTGACCAAAGCAAAATACCAAAAAAGCAAAACAGAATACTTTTAAAACACGCTTAGATTTAAAAACAAAACTATGAATTCTGAAACAAATGTAGAAATGAAATGTGCCAGTTTACTGGGTTGCAAAGCAGAAATGAAACAGAAGGTTGGAAGGTTGATATATCAACAACAACAGGTCTTTAATGTATTTACTCCACAATTTGTAACAATTTCCCCAGTTTGTTCTAGATTAGTAAAGTATAAAGCTAAATATTGGTTCTCTGATTTTGATTCTTGTTCTGGGTTGCTAAGAACTCCACAAATTTATAAACTTACAGGAATTTATCTCTCTAGGTCCTGGAAATGTTCTTCAGGTGATAATACAATTTACAATTTTTTGAAACAAACTCTGATTTGTTCCCCCACTATGCAAGGTAACGACTCGTCATCTAATTCAAACCAATGTAAGCAAACCACTGGCTTGCTTGGTGAGGTTGCCAGTAGTCTCGCTACAAAGAGACCTGACTTTGTCTTCCAAGTTTGCACGGTTTGCACCTGATACATTAGACCGGAGCAGCAATGTTTAGAGAAACCACTCGTGTCCAGGTTGGTGGTGGAGAATCATATAGTGGTTTATGAACTCCTTTACAGTCCCATATGATACAGTCAGAAGGAGTATGTCTGTCAGCTGAGGCTTTGTTGAATCGGCTCATGAAACACAACAATAATTCCGAGCACAGCAGCAAATCTTCAGCACAGCTGCTAAAAAATGAAAGACTCACTGTGTTGCTGTGGTGGGACCTTAAGAGAGCTGAGCCGAAACAAATACCACCAGAACCTCAACAGAGTGAAGAAGCTTTGCGAAGAAGAGTGGGCCAAATTTCCCACACTGCGATGAGAGCGAGGCTGTTAGAGCCAGACAGTAAACGGCTATTGAGGGTGTTTGCCGCTAAAGGCTGTTCTTCCAGCTATTGAGTCATCTCCATCTTGGCTTCATCTTTGTTTAATAAATAATGACAGAGTGGGAAATGCTGTGTATTTTTTTTTTGTTTTTTGCCAAAGACCAGATCATTTTGTTATGTCCTGATATGTAAAGCCTTACAGTTGATATTGGGTGTTTTGTTTTGTGCCATAATTGTATTAAAATGGATTCATATCATTCACCAGAGTTTGTGCTTATTGTTGATAACACTGCGGCTGATGAGTTGTGCTCTTGACAGCAAACGCAGCACAAACAGTCTGTATTTTTCTCTCCTAACTGTCTTTTTGTTCCCACTTCACACCTTTTGATTTTGCTCTTGCATCACCTGAGCTTGGAAAGGCTTATTTTACGGCACCACTGTGGCAAGAGTAGGTGAAAACTTCTTCAACCTCAGCTCCTGAAAATGAGACTTTTCTTCAGGTTTTACCATTCACTGATCATAGGGCTGGACTCAAAACGAAGACTAAAGTCACATTTGAAATAAAAACATATAATAAATTATCAAACTTCTGTCAAATTTCTAACAAGGCCAATTCTGGATCGGATAATTATCTCGTGCTAAGTCAATTGAAAATACAGATTTTTAGATTATCTTAATTAAAAATGTAATAAAAATAAGTTAAATCTGAAATTAAATTTAGTTACGAACATCTCTTTCCTCTCTTTGTATTATTTTTTTTCTTAACATGTGTTTCCATAATCAGTGCCAAGAAAAACTTAAAAAGCCTGCCTTAAAACTTCCTTCGAAATGTGCACTGCTGTCGCTTTGCTTTATTTTCTGAGAAATTATCTTCGGAGTTGTTTTTGTTTTGTGCCGTTTGTTTTGCAAACATTTTATTTATGTTTTTTTTTTTTTTGGCATTCGTGATGGCCTTGTCTCCTTGCTTGTTGTTGTGGAGCTCGACCTGCCCTCATGGAAAGAGACATCTGCAAAACAAAAACACAGGCCTCACTGGGAAAATTTAGAACGCGATAAGTGAGAAGTGATGATAAGACCTGGTGTGAAAAGCAAAACGCCTGCACAACTGCACACAGATAAGGACAGACGCACACTCAGACAACACAGGCACGTATATATAATTCACAAGTTCCTTTTAGGCCGCCTTGAAGAAAAAAAACAAGCAACTCTCAAATGCCAGCTGTCATACAAGACAGGAAAGCTCTATGATGCATTTTAAGATTAAATTTGGTACTTTTGACCTCACAAGGAACATTTATCAAATCAGATTCCTTATTGGATCCAAAATATTGCATTGAGTGAAAGTGAACTTGTCATTTCTTCCTATTGATACCTCTGATACTAAATAACATGGAATCATTAATTTGTTTAAAATTGTTTTTAAAAAGTAATGCAAGAAATGGATTTATCTTTGTAGTTTTGGTTGAAGCAAGATTTCTTTTTGACATCCAGTCATTGGAGACTGATTAGTAATGGTGTGAATACATCAGAATATAAGGTTTTGATATTAACTGATATTAAATTAGCTTCCTTCACCATGGTTACTGTACATGCTGTGAGCAAAATCCTGTGATTTCCACTGCATACTTTATCCATCCTGGCTTTCGGGCTCCAGCCAGGTGCCGTTTTGTAATATTTTGATCTGAGAAAAACACAGCCTGCTGTGAAGTGCATTAGAAATCAGAAAGTACACGTAGAAGGAGAGCCAAACCAAACTCTATCAATTTATTCTCAAGAAAACCTGGCCTTTGTACTCTGAAAAGCGCTCAGAATGGAGGCAGAGGGGCATTGGTGTTGTCGCATGCGGTCAATAACAATGTGAGAGAAAATGCTCCATTCTTCAAAAGGAAAAGCTTTTGCAAAAGAGGAGCTACGATTGGATGATGGCAGGTATATTAGAACTGACTTGTATAACACGCAATTTGACTCTTGTCACAAGTTTCATTTAGCTTCATTGTGAACACTGCAGGTGAGTTTTTATTCTTTCTTGTGTTTTCAGAGTTTTTTAAGCGGTGATCTTTTAAAAGCTTATACTTAGTTAATATTTTAGACAACTCCCTTGGTTTCTCTACTTAGAGTAATCCTGATTAGTTGGTCCTGGAGGTTGAAGCTAACAGCTAGTCTGATTGGAGCCAAGACCAAAGCATATTTCTACCATATTAAAACATCATTCTCCAAAATGTTTCAGCACTTTATGCTATTTACGTAAACCAGCATTCATATAAATAGCATAAATACTATCTACATCAGTTGATGTTTCAAGTGTCGGTATGTCAGGAAGGGGCATACCTTCCCAACACACTTTGCCTCTCGCTTGCCGTGCACAGTGAGCGGCAAGCTAACTGAACACTACTGGATTATCTACTGTACATTAACATTGCTCCGGAGGATTGAATAATGCAAGATCCAGAGGATCAAGAAAAGGAGAGATAAGCTCCAGATAGGTTATTCTGTGAGATAAAGTAACAAATGTAAGTTGAATCAACTGAGGGCATAGGAACAAGTCAGGCACTCAGACAATCTGGAAATAAATTGGAGCCTTTCTGGTCTTCCTCTGCAGTGGCTTCATTAATGAATGAATGGATGATCGGACAGACGGATGGATGGATGTTGTCATTTCTACTTAGTATTTTAAAAAATAGAAAGAGCATGGTCACTGTCCTCAAAAGCCAGATTTCCAGAAATACTGTTATTTCCTGTGTTGTTCTTATTAGTTAGCAAGCAGCAATTAACAAATCCTTCTTGTTTTCAGATATTACGTGGTTGTCATCTTTAGATTTGAGTTCCAGCTTCGAAGTTAGCATGATGAGAAACCATCATGAGCTGGAGAGATTTAATAAAAATTTCAACTACAAGTTCAGGGCAACGTGTTACTATGTTTGTGGCTCTTTCCCTTCGCTCTTTCAAGGCGCAACTGAAACTCCAGTGTGTTTTTGGCTTGTCAGAGCTCTGAGACAGACTGAGGTAGAAATAATAAATGATGCTAAACAAAGTAAAACGACTGGAGTGTAGCACATAAAACAGATAACTGTTGTCACAAAAATATGATGTTATTGACATCATTTTTAAAAAAAATCAAGATGTCTTCAGTAGGAATACAAGATGAGCCTCGTAGAACTGCTTTACAGTGAAGTGCCAAACTGAATGTTGACCTTTTTTGGTTTTATTGATTATATTTTGTGATTTAAAAAAAAACCAGATTAGAATTAGGAAAGAAGATTAGAAAATGTGTAACTTCTCTGTTTTGTTTGTCCCTTTCTACCCTACTTGCTCCTCTTCTGCAGAGCACTCCCCCTGTCACCCTGTGTGTGTGTGTGTGGGGGGGGGGGGGGGGGGGGGGGGGGGGGTTTGCTGCGTTTTTGACAGGCCTCGCATTAATGCCTGTTTTACAGGACAGTGGACAGAGTATCTTTGCCAAGGTCAGGCTGACAGAATGCATTATGGGAAAGTAATTCATGAGTTTACAATAGAGTGCATTTACACACTTACTGAAGTGTGCAGGGTGAGAAATAATCTGTTATGTTTAAAAGATTGCAGCTACTGAGCTATTTCCTCAAACTGTAACAACACCTGCTGTGCATGCTTGCGTGGGTGTGCGTGAGTGTGTGTGGATGGGCGTGTGCGTATGTGTGCATGCTTATGAATGTTGTGACATTTGCTGCAGTGTCTGATTAATTATCTTATACAGCTTGTACACATAGTGACAGGTGTTGGTAATGTTTTTAGGATTAGGAAGACAGGGGAAGGTGGGTTGGAGGAAGGTTAGAGGAGTGCAGAAGCACATGATCAAGGACATGGAAATGAATCTAACTCGCATGAGCGTATACTTGTGCCTGCGAGAGCGAGACTGTGAGTCTTTGGAGCGATTATCTCTTTATTGCAATCACTGTTGATGTCTGCGTATAATCATCTGTAAACACTAAATGTGCCTAGGCCTCGTTTAATGAGACTGTCACACTAATAAAAGTGGTTAGGAACACACAAGTCAGTGTTTGATGGCCGCCTTGTGGGGTCTCACGGCACCGGGCGTTGGATTATAAAGAAGTCAAAGCAGCCTTGCTACGTGGTGACGCCAAAAATGGTGGTCCTTGTGTGAATGGAGCCCTGGGCGAGTGCCTAACATGCAGCTGCAACTCCTGTCACTATATTGTGATTATATTGCTTGTATGAAAACTACAAAAAAAAAGAAATAAAAAGCTTTATGACTCTAATTCTGTCCCTTTGATTTAATTTTTTATTGTTTTTTGGAGCCTGAACGTTTTGAACTAGTTGTCTCATTCTGATTTCTTGCCCATGATGACACATAGTCAGGCTTTCTTACAATGTCACAACACAGAGTGGGTGTTCAGTCCTCATTGGCTGAACATGTATAAATACGGCTCTGGAAAAAAAACTAAGAGCCCACTGCACGGAAACCTCAAATTTATTCCACCAAACATTGATTTCTGAACTCTTTCTGAGTTAAAACATTTCTAAATGAATATGAACTTGTTTTCTTTGCATTATTTGAGGTCTGAAAGCACTGCATCTTTTTTGTTATTTTGACCATTTCTCATTTTCTGCAAATAAATAAGAAACTTTTGCCTGTAATTTCAGAGACATGTTGTCAGTAGTTGATAGAATAAAACAACAATGTTCATTTTACTCAAACATAGAAATATGAGAAGTAAAATCAGAGAACTGGTCATTTTATGTGATCTATCTATCTATCTATCTATATCTATCTATATCTATCGATCAATCGATCGATAGATATATATATGGGTCTGACCGGGGAGCTTTTTATTTTTTAATGGTTGTGTGGACTGCCCTGCGACAGACTGGCAACCTGTCCACGGTGACCCCGCCTCTCGCCCGGAACGTTAGCTGGAGATAGGCACCAGCACCTCCTGACCCCACTAGGGATCAGGGATGTTAAAAGATGGATGGATGGATGGATGGATGGATGGATGGATGGATGGATGGATGGATGGATGGATGGATGGATGGATGGATGGATGGATGGATGGATGGGTGAGACCTAAGAGAAAGGCACCCTGGGTGGGGAGCCATAATAAAAATCACCAATAAAATCAACAACACATAATAAAGTGAAGCTCCAAAATTATTTAACAGTGATCAAATCTTAAGTGTAAGCTAAAATCTAAAATAGCAGCTCTTATGTAATGACTGCTCCACTTGCTTTGCAGGGATAGGCATTTAAATGATTCTCTCCTGTTTAGTGAGCCAAGCTGGTGTCTTTAAATATAGAATAAAAACGGAGAAGGGGAGACCAGGGATAGTTGTAACCTTTGCTGTATTATACTCCTGTCTGTAGCTTGGAGCTCTTTTCAGCTATTCTGAAATGTGAGACAAAATAGTTACGTGTGTCTGCTGCTAAATGTTGGGGCTGTTATCTTTGCAGCACAAACAGAATCTGTGTGGTTTAGTCACAAAGACAAGGACAGAAATATTGCAATCTGGGTTAGTTGTGTCATTTCCTGAGGTGAAGGGTAACTTCATAAAATAAGGATTATGACCAAATGTTAATATGTAAAGCTGTTCTTATTAAACCATAAATTACATTTTAACTATGCATGTGTATGTGTGTGGTTAAGAGACTAGTTTTATAATTAATATGCAAATGTATCATTACATAAAGAGTGTTTGCGCTTTGTGTTGCCGTTTGAATTAGAGCAACGACGGACGATACTGAACCAAAGCTTATTTTGGGAAAAATAATATCAGCATCTAAGGCATCTGTGTCCCCAGGTCCGGTGACGTGTTTCCTTTTTCACATTTTCTTAGAGAACCTGTCGTGATGGATTGTGTGAGTAGATTTGTCTTGTTTCCTGTACTTTACAGTTTTTCCTCTCATCTGATGGGTTTTTAACTTCATTTTATGCTCTCGCCAAAATGCTGAGAGGCACCTCCAGGTCAGTCTTTCTCTTCAAACACCGAGGCACACCGAAAATCAAAGAAAACATGTAAAGAGCTACAAGGACACAACTCCTTGCCTTGAGTTTTAACATCTCCATTGTTGCTACAACCAAACTGAGCTTATGAGAAAAAAAAAACAAAAAACATTGCCTCTAATGACTTTCATGGACAGTAGAGTTGAAGTCAAAAGTTTACACACACCAAATAAAACGAAAAACTTTTTATTCTCTCTGTGTGGAGCTGAATCTGACCAAAACTCCCTGTGTCAATTAAGAATGATCATAATTATTTTTATTTACAAAGTGCCGCAATAATTAGAGAAGGAATATGTCATCAATGTCTTTAAAATTAGAAATGTATATACATATTTTATACATTTCCTCAGTATTTTGTAGCGTTGCCTTTAAGTACTATGACTTGGATCAAATATTTGGGGTTTCCCTCCACACGCTTCCCTATGTAAAACTCCTTGTGTACCATCATGCAGAGTCATTACATCCACTTGAGAAATTTCTGGTTTTATTTATCAATTCACTACCTAAACATGCTTATCCTGGCAGAATCACAAGGACGGTTGATTCCTGTCTCCTGCAGTCATCAGGCGAGAGGCAGAAGTTTCTGGGGGTTTTTAATATTTTTTTTAATTGAAATTTAAAATATATTTAATTTAGCTTCAATGTGTCATTTTAAAAATATATATTATTAAAGAGAAAATGTTCAGTTTGTCCAAAATCTGAGACGTAATTACAGTTTTGAAAATATTTAGCTTTTTCTCAAAGTAGTTTTGAACTATTTTCTTCACTGTGTCACAGTCATGTAGAAAGTTTGACTTTCCCATGGAGGACTGAGTACAATAATGGAGAGGTTTTTTATTTCACCTACACATGCCCACGTATGCAAAGATTTCTGCTGACTGTGCTGCAGGATAACCGCTAATGCAGGTAACCATGAAAAGTAACATGTCAGTAATAAATACTTTATAGAGTAGAAGTATAATAGAGTAGAGCCAACAACAGCTCTGCCAGCTGTTTTTTTATTTATTTAGAGGCGCATTTAGTTTGTTTCTCATACATTCAAAATAAAGTTACTCAAAAAGAAACATAATTTGCATAATCAAACACTCTGCAGGACATCTTGAAATTAGAGGCACTTTATCCTCATTTCCTTCAGCGAATCAGACACATCACTTGGCAGTAAATCAGGCCAGAAATCAAAGAGCAGCAATAATTCTTCATCTGCACCAGTTAACACAGCTGTTCCAGAATAAAGTCATGTGAAAACTCCAGCCGAGGCGCTGCCGTTAGCTGCACAACCAAATTAATCATTCCGAGAACAACTTTCAGATTGTTGGGATTTTCTGAACACAAACAAGTTGAAAATCTTACGGACAATAAAATAATTAAAGAAATAATTTCTAACCGTGTGGGCTTTGCTTTTCAAAGCCTAAAGGTTCATCGTACCCGAGGGCTAATGATTATAGGTTGACCCTGGAAAAGCTGCTTGTAACTGGTATTTCCCAGCACTGGTTCATTATATCTCCTGGTTTTTTGTTCTGAAATTACAAGTTATTTGTTTCTTTTTTTTCTTGTCCTAGATTCACATTGACCTAGATTCTCGTGAAAACGTAACTTTCTCCCTGGAAGTCTTGCTTATCTAGTCACCTTATCCTTCCTCACCTGCCTGTCTGCCCAATTACTCCATGAAATCAGCTAACCTCTGAACCACTCAGTATTAGACCAATTCCATTATCCTCCATGCAACAAGTGATAGTAAATACCAAACCTGAATTTCTCAGACTCTCTTCTCTTTCCTAATTATCCAAGACACCATTGTTAGCCTTCAAATATTCCAAATAAATACATCCTTAAACCTAGCCAGATGATTTTCTGGTGCATCTGTACATTAGTGTCACCTACCATCAAACATCTCAGAGTTTGCATATGGTCTGTTATATTTTGACCTTATCCGTCTCCATTCCTTACGGCTTCACACAATCCTCAAAACGGGGGAACAAAAAGCAGGGATTGAAGTGAAGTGCACAAGTGTGAACATTTATTTGATTTTTTTTTCCAAGAAAATTGTCCAAAGTTTTTTTTTTTTTTTTACAGAAATCCTTCAAAACGTTGTTACAGACATCGAGAGAGCAGCTTAAGCTCTGTTTCAGATTTTCACAAAATGCACTTCGAGAAATAAGGACCTCAGTTCAGTTTCCGAAGATCCTCTCACTGGTGGGTCTAGCATCAACACTGCCCTGAGCAAGCCCACCAGTTCGCTAAAACACATCACCAGTTTTCTTAATAAATATCTAAGTGGGAATGTAACTCTGTCTGACTGTCGATGGATATTAGTCCAAAAATGATGGCACATATGAAGCTGTCATGTTACTTCTCGTTGTAGCCAGAGCCAGTGTGCTTTCTCAAAAACTTTGGAACATTATTGTTGTAAAATATACTAAAAGCTGTGGCTACATAAGAATTTCTTAACCACTGTAGATTCCAGTGAGCACCGTTAGTGGAACCGTGATGACGTTCTTTCCGCTAAAGAACGTCATCACAGTAAAAATTGACCAATGTCAGGGATTCCCTGCTAGATTTCAGGCAGAATGGTGAAAACAATTATCAGAGGAGTTTGCCGAGCGCCAAAGAGTCCTGATTACGAGCTTTAGAAAGATGGAGAATTAGCAGGTACAATTGTTTCAAAGAAATCAAAATGTGATACATTCAACTGCAATGATCAGCCGTCACACTCGCCACATAAGACTCCACTGTTGAAGAAAAACCTGCTGAAGTAACTTTCCAGTTTGATGAAGAACATTTAGGCAAGTCTGGGAAACATTGTGGGAAAATAGTCTAATGATTTCAAAATTAGGGATGCACAGTGGCACAGTTGGTAGAGCTGTTGCCTTGCAGCAAAAAGGTCCGGGTTCGATTCCCGGCCCAGGGTCTTTCTGCATGGAGTTTGCATGCAGAAAGAGACCAGGTTAATTGGTCTCTCTAAATTCTCTCTAGGTGTGTGTGTGTGGGGGTGTGTGGGTGTGCGTGGGTGTGTGCGTGCGTGGGTGTGTGTGTGTGTGCATGGTTGTTTGTCCTGTCTGTCTCTGTGTTGCCCTGCGACAGACTGGTGACCTGTCCAGGGTGACCCCCGCCTCTCGCCCGGAACGTTAGCTGGAGATAGGCACCAGCACCTCCTGACCGCACAAGGGACAAGGGTGTTAGAAAATGGATGGATGGATGGATTTCAAAATTAAACACTTAAACTTCATAAAACACACAATGTTTGGAGGTCAAAGAGGTTTGAATGATATGGTGTAGGTCTGTTTTTCAGCATGCGGCACCGGCACAGTCCATACATTTAAAAGACGATTTAACAACTTTACACACGTCGCGAGAGAATTTTATGTCAATTAAATTAAATTAGAAGTATATTTATTTATTAGCTATCAGTGTAATTCCTTATGCTTTCATCAAGCTGTTGGGGGTCAAGGACAAATAAAAAATATAAAAAATTAGTTTTCACACCAGTAAATGCTCTCCTATCTCTGTCTTGTTTACATATATTTGTGCTTATATGAGGAAATTATTAAAAATAAGTCAGACTGACACCAGTGAAAATCACCACAGGCCATCATAATGACTGCAAGCCGAAGCACGCAGGTGCTTTGCGGTAAACAGGACGCCTGCATCGGCGGCTGATGATGAGAAGTCATCATTATGTTGGATGTGGACTCGTCGGGTGACGCATTTTTCACCTGTTTAGAATGCAGCGTTATTGGCTGGTTAACCACCCACTGTCAGCCTTCTCCTCCCGGCCCTCTCGGCGCTTCTCTCTATCTTTAGACATGCCTAGCGAACTGTTTCATGCTCTGTCTCCTCAAGGAACCCTCAGAAACCATCTCTCTCCCGTCTGCTTCTCTCTCACCACCTGCTCCCCTGTAGACAGACACGCCTGGCTCTACCCATTACCTTTTCCTAATAGAAACCTGTTTTCATACCAAACACTTGCCTCAAAATCCCCATTTCAGCAAATCTGTTTCCCAAACCATCACATCTCTCAAAGCCAAACTGCTTTATCTTTGTATGTTCAGCACATTTTCAGGTTGAATTCAGGTGGAATTGTGTTTTGATGAAAACCAATTCAGTGCTGTTTGTGCCTCCTCCAGCTCGCATTGGACCAATTAAACGGATATAATAAGGAGCAGAAAGAGAAGAATACTTTAAAGTCAGTTCTCCTTTTGGAGATCAATGAGCCTCAGTGTTAGCCTTGTGTGATTGGCTTTGCATTATGATGAATGTATGGGGGTGGAAGAATGTTGATATTCAGAGCACAATGCTTCCATAAGCAACAGGATAATTAATGCATTTTGGCTCCCACATTCTAACACGACTAACGTGTTTACTCTTTTAACAGACAGTGTTCGCCTCTGATTTTCTAATTTCCCTCTGTAAGTGGCTGAGCATGTGTAGGCATGGGTGAGAGCAAGTGCAGATATGCGTTTATGCGTTTTGTCTGCGTGCATGTGTGTGTGTGCGTGCCCATTTGTAACGGCGTTGCCTTCTGCTGAGCTGCGAGGCGCAGAAACTCATTTAGGCTGCAGCGTCGTTTCAGAGGAGGCCCGAGGCGGAGGCCGACGACGTGGAAGGCTCACATTTTTACCCCGTTATCAGAGCTCAACTCCAGGCCGAGCCTGGTGGGTGGCCTGGACACCTCGCCATTCCTCCAGGCAAGACAAATAGCAACCAATCACTAGCACCAAAGAGACAAGCCCTCGGCAATCTCTGTAGACTGATATTAGCATATCCAGGTGTGTGTGTCTGTCGGTGTGTGTGTGGTCATGTTGGTCTGCTAATACAAATGCAATGAAGCTGCTTAGTGTGCAGTGTGTGTGTGCAAAGCCTAGGATTAATTCCTGGTCAAACGGTAGTGTTTGATCATATTTTGTTTGCCTTAGTATTCGAAGGGCACAAACACACTCTGTACACACACAGTGTGTGTTGCAAACATAGTCATATCCCTTGAGCTGTTCAATATTTGGTCTTGTTACAATGACAAACTGTGATGAAATATATTGGGACTTTACCATACAAGTCAACACGAGGGGTTGTAAAATTCAAAAGAAAAATTATTCATGTTTTTTTGGTTGTTGTTGTTTCTTAACAAATACAAGTTTACTGTTCACTTTTATAAAATCCAATCCTACCAACTGTCAATACAGATCTCCTATTTTTTAATTGCAGTGTGTAATTTAAACTCGGCTGTTCTGTGAAGGCTTGTCAGAGAACATCAGTCCACAAACAGCAACATGAAGACCAAAGACACAGCAGACAGGTCAGAGATAATGCTGTGGAAAAGTCTAAAATGGAAAGAATGTGTCACCGACAGATCAGAGAATGAGACCGCTTGTCACAAGAACAACCAAGAGACCAGTGGTACCTCTGTAGGAGCTGCAGAAATCTCTCAAACTATTAGTGGTGCACTTTACCAATTTAACCTTTACAGACAAGTGGCGAGAAGAAAGCTAGCATTGAAAGAAAGCAGTTGGAAGTCCTGCTTATGTTTGTTACAATGGGGTATTATAAGCAAGTGGAAGAAGGTGCTCTGGTCACAATTTTGGGCTTTGGCCTGTATGCAAAACTCCATGTGTAGCAGAAGACCAGTGGCCATTTTCGACACAAGAACGGCTCACTGCTTAGGATGCCTTTGCTTATGAGGAGCCACACATTCAAAATTGTCTGACAGTTGTCAAACAGCAAAGTGTGCTGTGAGACAGGGGGACGGTGTGCGGCAAAGGTCGCACTCCTGTCACTAGTTCGAGCCCTGAACTCGTGACGGTTGCGTCGAGGACTAAGGCCTACAAACATGAGTCAAACTTTCCTTTGTGCCACCGCCGCGCCCCGTCCCTGAACAAATTTGATCAGGATTCACTTTTCAGCGTGGACTGGGAAGCTGGTTTGAATTGATGGCAAGGTGAACGCTAAATACAGTAATAGACAATAACAAACCGGGTAAAGGCTTCAAGATATCTGAAACTGGTCCAGAGGTTCGCTTACCTCTCCCCTTGACAGAAATACCTCGGGTTATTCAGAACATTCCTTCATGCTTTGTCCACAGATCCAGAACCAAGCAAAAAAAAATGAGAGTCAGCATTTAGTTTGTATGGTTTTTTATACATTCAGACCCAAGGACAATTAACCACACAGTCATGATTTTAGACTGTGAGAGGAAGCAGAAGTACCTGTAGGGAATCCAGCCATGCACGGGGAGAACATATAACTTCCATACAGAAAGACCCCAGGTGACGCCTTTGATGCGAGGTAAAACCGCTATCCCCAAAAGATCTGCAGCAAAACATCGTTCTGCAAAACATTTCATTTAGGTTGCTGAATGCAAATGCAGGCCACATTTTTCACGTCTTTTTGAGAAATACATTGAGAGCTATGTTGCTTTTTCCCCCCCCGGTATACAATGTTTTCAATAATTTGCTTCATTACAGCAGCTCATGTCAGCACTGTATTCACTGGAGCTTCTCATCTATCTCATAGCAGGTGATTTATGTGAAATTTACTTGCTGCTACAAAGGCTCACAACAGGATGCTCAGGCATTAACGCAGCACAGTCAGTCACCGTGTTTATGACAGCGGGGACGGCCTGTGCCAAGGGGATATTGAACTTTCTCTTCAGTTATCAATGTTTCGGTTTTGATTGATGGTCTTTATTGTAATTATTTATTGGAAAGCAGGAACGAGATAATTAGAAAAGGTCTGCAGGGGAGGAAAGTGCTGACCCAGTGGGAATTCTGAGGAGGAAACTGGAACGCCGAAGGTGATAAAGTTCACGGATCTCCTCAGAATTCTGTGTCAGCGAACGGCAAGGAGGGCGGAGATTTGCAGGAGGAATCAATGACCAGGGCTAATGGCATACTAATGATGCAACAACTCATCCATACAACTCGGCTCGGCTAGAGGGACACAGAGAGAAAGAGAGAGAGAGAGATCTGAGGTATCCCTTTCTTTATTACTATTTCAATAGTGGGAAACGTGAAAACAAAGTGATGCAGTCACATCCTCTCTCAGTGCAGTCACTGACTTGAGTTCACTTTTTTGTTTTTCTATTCTCAGTATTTTCTGCGTTGCAGCAGCTCCCTAAAGGAGGTTTGAGATGGGCCTTATTCTGGCAACTTAATCTATCACACTTTTAAAACTGCTGAGTGCGTTGACTGACCCTCACAGCCTGGGTGGCTTGACTATAAGACGAAAACATGCGAGTTGTTCTGTTAGCATCCGCAGTTATTTCCATGTCAATGTAAAAACAAACTTATGGGTCATATGATATCTAAATCTATTGGAGGTATGAATAATTTTAGTCTTAGCTGTACTCCATAGACCAATAACTGAACTAAATTAATTGCAATATAATTCACTAGTTCAGATTGAGCGTAAAGTTCTTTCCAATCTATTTGTTATTAAACATAATAAATTATATTAATTGTGAAGTACATACAATATATTGATTGGAAGCTAATCTGATTGTGGTGATTATTGACTTTGCATCAATCTGTACCTCTGAGCAATTATTGTTTTAGCTATCATTTTATTTATTTGAAATTTCTAGCGTTTCCTTGGAAATCTCCCGCCGTTCCTCATACCCTGTGAGTTATTTTCTCTTTGAATACTTCATCAAATTTTAAACAGAAAAAGTATCATTGCCGTGCTTCTTACTTGTTCTTAGACAATAGAAAACTGTTTCTGACTCATTGACTCACCAAACCTGCTTCCTCATCGGGTCAGTAAGGATTTAAGAGTCTGGCTGGGAAGCAGGAGCTCTCGGTGCCTGAAGTACGATGGATCTGAAACACTCGGTATCGATGTGTTCCTCTCTGTTTCCCCTCCTGAATCTGGCTCAGACTTGGAACATGTGGAAAAGGGACTAAGTGATTCATGAAATATCATAAAGGAGGTGGTGTGAGCCATGGCCCTGTGCACCCACAGGTGCAGTTACTGAAACCACAAACGCACATGTGTGAAGAAGATAAAGAATGGGGCCTGATTTAAAACCAGGCTCCAAAAGAACATCTGCCTGCTGCCAGGTGTAGCGTGCTGCCCTTAGGCGGCGACGGCCAGATAACAAGCAGCCAAAATGGATGAGTGAACTGGCTGTTTTGTTTTCAAGCAAACTGAAGTATTATTGTTATTTTAAACTGTCAGGAAAATCATAAATTACCAGGCTGTGGAAAAGTTCTTGCCTCTTTATAGATTTTCTATTTCTGCTTATGTATCAAACACAAACTGATTAAACACAAAACGCAGTTTTAATTGATGATTCTTTTAATTCAGTGAGATGGAAAGGTTTCTGGAATGAATGACTCACTTAGGGTTACACCATAGCCTCTCAATCAAATTTAAGCACAGACTTTGACTAGGCCACTTAACACCTCTGGAACAGTGAGATGCATCTGGATGTTTTTGAATTCTGGTGGCTGCGTTTTCTCCTACAGGACTTTCTAGAAGCAGAATTAATCACCAAAAAAAGTTACAAGTTGTCCAGCTCCTGGAGCTCCAAAACCATCACCTGAGTGAAGTTGATCCCCCCGAAACCTTCTTCAAATCAGTCAAAACCTGTCTGAAACTACGTTTGTGCAGCAAAAAAAAATTGTTTGTGCTGCTTTGGCTTTGAAGACATTAATGAAAGTTTAAAGGTCAAAACATCAACCAGCCCATCAAATGACCTTTAAACTTTCACTAATACCTTCAAAGCCAAAGCAGCACAAATGTAGTTGAGTTGATTGACACCAATTTTGTCTGATTTGAAGAAGATTGGAAAGCTGGTTGACCTTTCATGACATCTGGAAACATTTCTTTATAATGATAGCAGCACAAACAAAAACTTTGCTGCACAAACATTTGATACTGTCTTTGTTTGATTTGAAGAAGGTGGGGGGGGGGGGCATTTCCATTCAGGTAAAGCCATCACATTACCACCATCACGTATGGCTATATTCTGAATTGCTGTTGTGTTAGTTTCACACCAGATGTAACAAGACACACACCGAGCTAAAGTTTGTGATATGTGCCATACAGGGAATTGACCATGACACAAAGAAAACAGCAAATCTCACATCCCAGTTTTCTTCTGTATTTATCCATTTGCTGCCAATGTGGAGTTGGTGCCCCCTGTCTGCTGTTGAGAAAATACAGGCTATTGTCATGCTGCTTTGAGCAGGCAGAAGGTGTGGCTCACCTGGCGTGCCTTTCATGCAAGAATGCTACGCTAGGTGAAAAATCAAAACATCCCATTGCAATTATGAGCGGGAACATTGTGTTCTTTCTTACCTTGTTAATCTTAGAATGAAACTTTCTAATTGTTGCCATTTTGTTGTTAATTTCTATTGCTGAATCATAAAAGCTAACCTTAACAGAAGGAAGTGAGGTCTGCAGTGCTCTTCCTTCCTGGATGAGTCAACGATGCGCTCCTGGATTCATTTTGGTAAGGTGGCCACTCCTTTGTTTCCATTTGTGTATGCTGGCTCTCACTGTGGCTCACCAAAGTGACCCTTTCTAGCCTGATAGAGGTCAGCAGCTTTGTCATTTGTTCTTAAATTTCTTTACATCAGCGTTCTCTTTATTTAGATGATTTGTTGATTCATCACTTCTGAGTTCCAACAATGTGCTGAGTCACAGTTAATTCATGATTTAATGAATCATGATTTTGCAACCTCGCCTTATGTGAGGCAAGTTTGGTTTCCTTTAATAAATGATCTTAAACCATCATTTGAAAAAGATTTTGTATTTACTCTACTTTTCTCTGTCTGGTATTAAAATCATTTGGACGATTTGAAACGTTTAGGTGTTTCAGAAAACAGTTTAAATCAAATGCAGGCAAAAACATTGCTAAAGCAACCTGGTTTGAGGAAATTAAAATGCCTATAAAATGTTAAAATCTAAACTTAGAATTGCTTTTATCAAAAAGGTGGGGAGATAATAAAAAACGAACAACTGATTCTCTGAAGATAAATTCATTTCTTTCTGACAGGAAAGCAAACATAAGCACTTTCTTTTTTGCCTAAATGAAGTTCTCCTTATGAAAATGAGGAAGTTCATTAGTTTGTCTGCAGGAGAGCAATCATTTTGATTATTGTCTTATTGCTGTTCTAATGGAAAGAGTAGCTTCTTGCCATTTTATGAAATAGGACTCTTTATTGCCTAATATTACTTTAATTGCACGCACTACAGACACTAAACAGAGAAGTTAAAAGAAGATTTTATCACCCTCCATTATTGTCAGTTGCTGAAATGTTGCAGCAGACGGGGAAATCATTAATTTCTTATGAAACGCTAATCTCCTGTGAAGTGGGAAGCAAGATAAGCTGACATTTGCAAGAAAAGGTGATGTTTGCTCTCAGTTATCAGGCTGATTTCTCGGAAAACTTGTTCCCATTTTGGTTTCAGATGGCAGACGCTATCTAAATTTAAGATTAGGTGTCAGTTGGATTAGTATTGTTTTAGTCTTTGTGTTTTTCATGATATTTTTTGTCATTGCATCTATTCCTGAGCTGATCAGATCCCCCCCTCACCCACCAACCATAAAGTTAAGATTTGTCACAAACCAGTGGTAAAAAAAAGGATACTTCTCTACACACTTTGAAATTATTATAACACTCTGAATATGACTTTGAACTGGTATATAAAGGGACTTCATTAATCTGGATTGAATTTGGCCCAACGTAATCGGATTTAAATTTTGAAATGTTTTTGTCTCAAGTATTTTGTGACACAGAAGCAGTAAACAGTTTAAAAAAAGAACGTGCTTCTAATTGATTATTAGATAAATAAACTGAATTTATTTGAAACTGAATTTGCAGCTAAATAAATCCACAATTAATGCAAGTCACATAGTAAGCTTTGTTCCAGACATTTCTCCAAACCTTAACATAAATCCTATCTTCCTGCACCCAATATGAGATTATTTTACCTCTTTTATGACATCTGACTTTCTTTTAAGTCAGGGTTAGGGTTGAGGCAAACAAATCTTTGACTAAATGTGACATTTAGACAAGATCACTTGTTGCACCAGTGGGGTTCTACCTCCGAGCACGCAGGTTTGTGATTGTGTCCGTAAATGTTTTCCAAACATCTACAGACACACGTGTGTGTGTGCATGCGGGGGTGTGTGTGTGTGTGTCCTTAAAACTGGCCTGGCGGTCTGCCTGCCTGCGATTGGTACATGCTCTGATTTGGTGGCACACACTTGCTGTTCTTGGCATTTGGCTGAAAACTGCAGCTGCCTTGATGTTTGCAACAAGAATATTTATGTTTCAGAACCCAACTGTGTTATTGCAGCCATTATCTCAATTCACTGATGAAAATGTTGTGTCTGTTGCATTTTAATCTCTTTTCTTTTGCCATGAAAGACCTCCAGTAGCGAACGTGTCTGGCGGAGGGCCACACCTGGAGGCTTTGAACCCAAAGTAGAAATTCACAAAACAACACACAATGTGTGCAGTACTGGACAGAAATGTACATAAACTTCTCACAAGCATTCATGTTTTATTATAATGGGCATTTAAAGATTTAGTTTATTCTTTTTTCCATGTGTCAACACACAGCTTGAAGGATTTTTATAACAAGTTGTTGAGAAGTTTGAGTTCTCATTATGCATTGAAGCTGTTTGTCTTATTTTCATTTCACCTGGAAAAAAAAGGAAAGAAGGCAAGACGCTGAACAGATGGAGATAAATTTAGAACTGCAGGAAGAAGAAGTGATGGAGTGAAATTAGGATCAAGAGACAGCTAAAGAGGACACCTTAACTCTGCTGGGAGAAAAAAGAAATCCAACAGGGAAAAATTACGCAGTGTGTGTGCCTACATGCAGGGGTGTGTGTGTGTGTGTGTGAGGAGCAATGAAGTGTGCGACATCCCAGAGCTCTCACCTCAATCAGTGAGAGTTCAGCTGCAAGGTGACGGAGAGTGCAGCAGAGGTGGTGATAAAGAGAGCTTTTCTTAAAGAATGTAGAATAATAATAAAAAAAGGAGGAAGAAAATGAGATAAATCAATGGAGGTATTGCTCAGGTTACTGTATTTATCATTTGGGGTCAATTCTGTTCCATTACATGTGGACCGTATGTCCTCAATCATGCGATTTTTGAACCGCACTAAAGCAGCAAGTAGCGGGGAGGAATCAAAGGGATGAATTTAATTTCTCAATCTCCAAATTGATTTAGTGGAACCTAGCGGAGGCTGCAAACTGACCCCTGAATATGGCTTTTTGTGCTCCCGCCGCACGCTGTCAAACAGATGGGATTTCAGATCAGTGCGGCTTTATGACCTGACCACACTAAGATGATAAGATGATTAAATATCTAATTCACTTTAGATCATTAACTTTAATCTGCTTATACTTAGGAGGCAGCGGAGGCGGGCGGGGAGGAGAGCGATAGAAGCACTCTGGCTTCCATATTTCAAAACCCATCATGGGATCAGGTTTATCTTCTCTGTACATCTGATAAGGAACCACTAAAAAGAAGTAAAATAGTTCAGGAGAAAATGATTGCAGGCCAGAATTCTTGTGCAGGAGGAATTGGTGAAGCAAAAGTGGCGACGGACGGACAGACAGACAGGACTATAAAGAGACGTAACTATGGTGAGCTGTAGGGCAACAGGACGACGGTTAAACTGTTAAACAGGTATGGCAGGTTAGTGACGGAAACTAGCTGGCTTATAACTAAAGGACCGGTAAGTTCATTGTATTAAAGGAAGTACATCAATGTCAGACAACAAAAAATAGAGATTACTTTAAATATGCAGCATCTTGTACCTCGTCTTTACAAATCCTCAAAGTGATATTATTATTACAGCTACTTATACTGACATTGTAACAGAGCAACAGAGGCTGGAAAAGCAGCTTTAGCTAAGATTATCTTCTGAAGTTGAGGTACAAATGTTGTGTTTGTGGTTTCAAAATTTCTTTTTGATATGTCCCTGGAGGATAACTAAAAGATTTCATACATTTCTAAGAACTTTATTGAGTGTTTATGAGAAGTCTGTTAACAATACTGGTCCTTCTTCATAACTGCAACAAATCCCTCTCACATGCTGGATACCAACATTTTGGTCATATCCAGACTCAAAGCCTTTCTTGTCTTCTTAGTGTTTAGGGTTGATCACACCACATTATAATTTGTTGCTGTCTGTTTTCAGAACTGATGTACTCAATAGGATTACTTTCTGAGGAGTCGGGTAGTTGATGTTGGAGATTTTTAAGTGTCTTCGTCATCATTTTGCCCTATGATTCTTGATTCTAGATGCTCTTGGAAGACAATTTGATCCCACGTGAGAGAAAAAGACCACTTTCTGAGACGAGAAACAAACACATGAATTGTGTCAGAAGCTGCACGACACGGGACTCACGGCAGCTTTGGGTTTTTTGTCCATATCTAGATAAATAATTTTCCAAATGAGTAACACAACATATCTTTACACCAGTTCATTCTTGTAGCTCCTGAACAACAGATCATCTTCACTTGACTGTGAGTGCTAAGTGTATTGTACACACCTTGTGCCACACTGTCAAAACACATCTGCACCGATGGCCACACCATTCTGTAGTAGCCATCAGGAGTAAACTGTCCACGTTTTCTAGGCATTTGTTTCTTCCCCTGTTTGGTAAAATCAGACACAACTTAAAAATTATCCAAACATGAATCTCTCCTCTACAATCATCTTGAGAACAATGAGAAAACAGCACATATTGTTTATTGTAGATTTCATGTTGAACTGACTGAAACATATATTACTCTATGTATGATACATTTCAATGGATTGTTTCTTTAAAAAAAAAAAAAACAAGCCTGAGAAGAAACTTTATTAGCCTTTTACCTCCAGAACTGCCTTCCTTCACAAATTCGGGAAGGTGTCAGAAACATTGTTCAGAGATTTCAGTCCTGATTGACATCATGGCAACACTCAGTTGCTCCAGTTGTATTGGCTGAACATTCATAATTAAAATCTCCTGTTTCACAGCATCTCAACACTGGGTTGTGATCTGGCTACTGAGGAAGCATCCATCAACCAACCTGCCCGTTCTCTTCTGATATCAATATGTCTATGTGTGCAACTGCTGCCGACTGGTCACTGTGATATTTTACACTTCAATTTCTGTAAAGCAGATAGCAGATGATTGAGTCTGAAAATCCCAGTAGATCAGCAGGTTCTGAATATTAAAACCAGTATGGCATCAAAAACCAAGCCATGTTCAAATTCCACTTTCCTCTCTGTAGATGTCTTCACAACACCTACACAACTAAGTGCATCGAATTGTTGCCATTTGATTGGCTTATTTAAAATCTGTGCTGTCAAGGAATTGAGAAGGTGAATTGTTTAGTTAATCTGACAGATGTAATATTTTATTATGTTCTCTAAAGATGCAAAGCTCTGATTTGTGCTCATATTTCACCTCCTCCTTTTGAACATTGCATGGACATTTCTGAACCCAATCAGCAATCCCCACTCTGATGTGGAAGTTCTGCTTGTATTCGTTTTCACGTTCTCAGATGATTCACTGCCAGATTAATCTGAGCCTTTGTTCCCGTCCGCTGCAGCAGAGTCCAGACTCTGCAGCCGCCTCTGGAGCAATGCTTTCGCCAGGCTGCCGTCCGAGTAATGCAAAACTGGCATCAAGGTGAGGAGGAGACTTGGATGAGGTAAAAACTACCAACATCAACTGCTGCTCATTTATTTTAGATGAGAAAGTCAATGCGGTGTAGGATAGAGTGTGGGTCTATTGAGAGGGGTTGATGCCAGCTGGTTTACAATGAGGAGGAAGACAAACCTCATGAATAGGACAGCAACTGAGGAATTGCAAAAAAAAAAATTTAAAAAGGCCCGAAGAGGAAAAAAAGCGAGAGAGAAAGCGACAAGTTGCAGACAAAAGACAGCGTGAGGTTACGTAGCTTCCATTAGTCGTCCATTGTCTTCCAAGAACCGCAGCAGCAGCAGCTGGATCAGATTTCTCTCGGCTCAAACAAAGAACTTCGGATATTTGAATCCCGAGCCGTTGTAGAAGCTAAATTTCCCTAGGTAAATGTTTGACAGAGAAAATTGATATTGAGCACAATATTATTCTTTACCGATCACAAGGCATCTCCAAATGCTGGTATCTGTGAGATCTGCAGTGCAACTAAAGATGACAGGACTGTTTCTACAAGCAGCTCCACAAAACGCAAAGCTAAAACGTGGGTTTTCTCTTTTTGAAGACAATTAAATCTTTGCACAAGCTGGATGCACAGTCAGACTGAAGACAGTTTAAGCATGTGTAAAGATTAACATTTTCCTGATTGATAGAGGGTAAAACACCAGGATAACAGAATAAATTGTTTAGACCCCTGCTGTCACATCTCCCTTAAATCTGCTTAAAAATAGTGTTTGATTGTCAGACTGGCAGCTTCAGAAGTGAGTTTCCTTTTTTGACTTGGAAAGCTGCCTGACTGGAGGAAACAACCTTGATTTTTCTGAATAAATCAACCTTTAGTGCCTGCTTTATTATCTTAATTTAATTCAAGATAGTTTTTAAAATAAGGGGTCCTTTTAGACAACTAAAATTGGCCAAATGTAGCACAGAGGGAAGCTGTTTTAATGTAAAATCTCCTCATTGCAAACATTGGTAGGGAAGGACAATTTTATTTCATATCATATATGTTGGTTATTTAAAGTGCCATCTGGAATATAAAGGATATAAAAGTCATTAAGGCTTAAAGCAATGTCCTAAATGATGTCGGCGTGCTTGTTTATTCAAGTTCCAATGTGCAACATCAGTAAATGGAAATTTCCTTTGTGGATATGAAAACCAGAAATAGCAATAACAGCTAACAGAAAAACGATATGCATATCTAACATTATGCCTCCCAGTTGCTTTGCGGTCCAAGAAGAAATTCACTCGCAACTCCAAATAGATTGTTATGAAAGCCAATTGCATGCAGACTTACTTAAATAGCTTCAGCCATGTTTGCATGTCTATATGACTCTCAAAATGTGAGTTGATATAAAAGCTGGAGATGTTGCCTAGCAAAAGTAATCATATTCCAGATTTTGTCTCCAACTTCAGTGTGATTTATCAGTATTTCATGTAATAAATCACATAAAATAGAGCATAAAGCTTTTTTTATGTGATTTTTATTTTTTTTTTAAAAGAGTGAATTGAATTTGTTTTCAGTTCCCTCTTGAGTCGGTATGTTTTTGAACTACCTTGTAGTGCAAGTATGCAATCTCTACTACCTTTGTGACAAACTGCAAAAGGGACTTCTTATGGATTTCTCTTGCTATTTTCCATAAAGGCTCCATTTGTAAAGTACAAAAAAAAAACATTAAACCCAAATTTTTTTACTTCAGAATGACGTACATTTGAGTCTGTAATGTAACAAAATGTGAGAAAGCTCAAGAGGTATGAATACCTTTGCATGTTATCCTGTTTCCCACTGACTGAGCTGGATATTTGGCTTTGACTGCAGCATTCCCAATGAGCTGCAAATACACTAGAACTACGATCAGACCTGCAGGCAAAACATCTATCATGAGAACCCATCAGAAACATAGAGAGAGCTAAAAAGGAGACTATGTTTTATGCAAGTAAAAACAAAATGTTAACAAGTATAGGTATTAAGTAATTCAGGAATTTTTAGACATTCGTAACTCTAAGGAACAACATCTTCCCTGTGAGAAGCGGGAGATCAAGACACAATGGTTACACACAGATGAACAAAATGACAACGTTTCATATTAACATGCTGCACATGCCGTGAGCCATAATTTTATAGGAATCACCGACAGTCAGATGCTTTCTAAACAGCAGAGAGACAAGTGGTGTTGACAACCCCTGTTGAGTAAAAAGGCCTGATTTCTAAATACCTTGATGGCCCTGTTTTGGAAACCAATTTCCACAGTGGAGACAATAGATGACCAAAAGTTTCAACCAACCAATCTGAGACAAACCCGTTTACACATTCACCCAAAATCCACAAATAAATACAACTCTGAGACAATTAAAACAACAAAAGAGAGAGGAATATTAAAATGAGAAGAAATAAATGAGATAGGACAAATTTGACTAAAAGGAAATTAAATGAACCAGGAGAACAAGGCCTAGTTTCACCACACAGAGCAAAACTGGTATTTAAAAGCTGAGGGTTGATAAAATAATAATAATTTACTAAGATTACAAATTAGAAAGACTTGAGTGGTCACTGTAAAGCTTAGCCTATCTGAAAATGTTGATTTTGGCTTTCTAAGATGGAGATTTAAAAAGACCGTGGACTTTGAGTTTATACAATTTGAATTTTGTGAATTTAGTTTCTAGTTTATTTCTTAGTTCTCACTTATATTTAGGTAGTCTTCCAGTTTCTTGACTTTCATTAAATGTCATTCACAAACTAATCGCTTCAGCTTACTCCAGCTCCATACTTTCATCCACAGTAGCATCGTGTCAGTAGTAGTCATCTATTTGTTTTTCATTCCAGTAATCACCTCCTGGGAATTCAAGCTTTCCCTTCTCAGAAAGTGTTTAATTTTAACCATGAAGCTTATTTTTCAAAGACCTTTGTCACACTATTACATGTCTGCCTTTAGATAAATAACATCAAGCATTGCAATGATTTGCAACTAAATCAGTATGCCAATAGATTTTTTTTTTAGAACTCTTAACATTTTGTGATTTGAGCTACAGAATTGCTACAGAATTTAGTGCTGCTCAAATTTTGATGCAGATACCTGTTAAAAACATTTCTTAAAATCATGCAACACTATTCAGAATCTCAGTCTAGTAAAGATTCCCTCACCTCAGCATGTCAAACGTTTAAAGTGACTCCAAAAGAAGGGCCATTTAGCTCCAGTTGGGAGCACACACAAACTTGGATAGCCCAACACCATCAGGCTATTTAGTGTAACCTGGCCTTGGGAAACACTGTGACAGCCCCTAAAAGTGACCAGTTTTCTTGTAATTTAAGCTTATGATAACCCTAAGCATGTCGACTCCTTGCGACAGTGACTGACAGATTGTAGAGTTTGATCAATGCTAAGACATTCTGACATCCTACTACTCCTGTAAACTGAAACAAAAGGGGAAATTGGTGACTTTTATTCTTTTAGCAAACATTAATGTTGCAATCCATCTGCGAAGTATCAGTGCCGATGACAAAGTTCAATCTAATCATGAGTCTAGGCTAGTCTTCCTCAGCACTAGTCTATCATTTCTGGCTTTATCCCAACAGTTTGCTCCATGTTTGGGGCCGTGCTTCTCTGAGATTCCTGTCCTCCCGCTTTTTTTTTTTTTACTCAAAGGCAACATCAGTCAAACAAATGAAAAGTATTTCATGCATGCAAACAAAATGAGCAAATGAAACTCCCACTTGAGAACACACACCTGCCTGTACATATGTGACAACACAAATGTGCTCACACCCCCAAAATCATCTGTGCACACTCACAAGTGCACTCTCTAACTTCCCCTCTCAGAAAAATTCCCCCATAGGAATGCAGGAAATACAAGTTTTGAGCTTGTTTTTCTTTCTACAGCATGCCCTTTCCGTCAAGTGCATCCAAAGAAAATATTTAAAGTTGTTTCCAGGAAGGATTAATTTGGGTGTAAACAGATTGCTGACATTTTGTTTGTGTAGTAATGAAAATGTGAATCCAGAATTTTTATCAGAAAGGTGAAAATGGTTCATGGCTGCATGTTCTGCTATCTCAGCGCTCATTTTTGTACGGCGGCTTTCATTTGGCTTTTTTGTACGCTCACTGGTATTTGGTATTTGACGGCTAAATGAAAAACAAAGCACAAACAGATGGAGCATGTCTGAACATGGTGTGAGCCTGTGTGTGTTTCCAGGGCGGAAATGTGCATACTCCTACAAAGACTTTTTACAGCTGAACTCAACAGAAGCTGTGTCAACATCTGAAAAAAAAAAAAAAAAACTAATTCACGGTTTTCGTTGAACTGTAAGGTTTTCCCCTTACAAGTTTCTTCTGCTTTTGCATTTTTTATTTCTTTGATATAAAGAATATATATAGTATATAGCTTCAAAATATTATTTCAAGTGAAAAGAAAAACTGTCCAAACCAACCGGGTTCTATGTGGTTTGGCAAATCCTGAAAACAACAAATCACGAAATAACATTGCTTGTCACATTTATATTGGAAAGAAGTTCTCAATTTTACTAGCAAACCTGATTACTGCCTGATTTATAGAAGTAAGGATCAGTCCAGTAAAACCTGTCTGACTGGATCATGACAGTTTTGGTTTTCTTTTGTGTTTTGATAATTAACTTGTTTCATTTTGTTCAACAAGTGTTTAGATCTCTGTACTCATTGATGATGAAATTGTGTTGCAATTTGGGTAAATTGTATCTGTTTAGCTTATTTTCTTATTCTGTTTCTTTTACTTTTTGATGACTTTTTCTTAGATTATTATCAGGCCTCTCCTTTTTTTTAAGTTTTAGTCAATTTTAGTTCAACTCCCTCTGTGTTAACTGCCCTCCTATTTTTAGTTTCCCTGCTTTCTTTCAGTCAGAGCTGTACTACATTTTATTCTGATTATTTAATCCAATTCTAATAACATTTTCCATCTCTGCCTCAATATTTGTGATTCTTTGCTGAATTCAAGTGCCAAGAATGATTGCTGTAAAACAGTAAATTTGCACAACAACAGCAGACAAAAAATGAAAAATTAACTAACGAAAAGAAAGAAAACAGAGCTAAATCTGTCCTCGGCTTACAAACATTGAGCTATTTATATATTTTTATTATTTTATAAATCACTTTGTTGTTTTTTTGTTTTCCTGATATGTCGAAAAATTCTGTCCAGATTTGATACAAGTCAAACATGTACAGCACATATTTGCAGTGTTGTTATCTGATGTTCTTGATTAAGACCTTTTTCAGGTATGGACTGCAATGTGAGAGTAGAAAAGTCTCTTTCTTGAAGGAATAATTTATTCTTCTTGGTGAACATTCCCTGGAGTTGCTGGCCTACCAAACTTTGTCCAAGAGTGCACACAACAACTCATCCAGTAGGTCGCAAAAGAATCCAGTTCGTCATTTCAAGCCCTGCTGTTAAATGCCACAATGTTCAAGATTCAACAATAATCTGAACAAAATGGACAAGAAAATGGACCAAACGTCTCACATTTGTCAAAAAAACATTTTGATGATCCCTGGGACTTTGCCAAAGAAATATAACGTGGACTGACAAGACATGGTTAAGGTGATGTGATGGTCTTGGGCCGCTAGGCTGCTTTAGGCCCATGACAACTTTGGATAACTGAAAGAGTGATTAGGTCTGCTCTCTGGAAATCCTAAAGGAGAACAAGATGGACGATGAACAAGTAATTATTAGCAAGTGCCCGGGCATTTGTTTGTGTTTGCTTCCTTAAAAATCCTGTTTTATTGTCACAACACAAACTATGCCAGTGCAATATGCTTAAAACTCATTTGTGCACATTAGAAACAAAGCGATGGCTTCCTCATGGGAGCCATTGAGACAGGGCATGATACATGACTTGAAGCATTTAGAAACTCTAAGAAAATATCCCTCTAAACAGGATCATTATGCAAAGGCAACAGTAAACTGGTTCTGATGATGAACAGACTGTCATAAGTCTATACCGGAGCCAGAGGGCAACACGCTCCATATGTGACATCCATCTTCTTTAAGTAACACTGCTCAAAGTGGTACCGCCCATGGTGGGAGCAAAACACACACACACACACACACTAGTTGACACTTGCAAACAGAGAGTATTAATATTCTGTGTCACTGCCTGACAAATGCATGCACACTCTCCACCAAAAATCTCTCTGTATTTAATACAAGCGTGTAATGCTGGGGGGCAGGGGGGGGGCACAAGTCATAATCACGGGTGTGTTTAACAGCAGTGTGACTGGCAGATGCAGCTTCACTGTAAGCAAAGCCCATGTAAATGAGCAGGTTGAATTATTCAGGGCTCGTGCACGCCGTCTGCCCTCGCCCGCTCAGATCCAATCACGCTGGGATAATCGCAGCGGGGAAAAAAAGTAATGTTTTCTGTCGAGGTGAAAACCAAGACTGAGCCAAGCTGGGATTTTGTACTGAAGCAGATAGTGTTTACCTCACTTGTGTAGTCATGAAAACATACTTGTGGTGTCCAAAGAAGGTTGGAAAACCTACAGGGTGATCTGCTGGTTAGTGGCAGTGATATTTGTTGCCAGACTCAGGTAAAGATGAGTAAAAAGCCTTTGTGTAAATGTATCTTTTATTGCAGCGGCATAATATTACACTCAAACTTCCTGATAAATTAAATAATAAACTATTTACTGGTTTTGCTGCATTTTTCTTACTTTAGCTCAAAACCAATAGAACAGGACTTTTCTACTGTAATATTTTATTATTTTGGAGCATACAGAGAGAGGGATCTTTGACATTTCCTTGCTGCATGATTTCCCTGAGTCCTGAATCATTTTTCTTGCTCTCTTGTCTTCTATTCAGAGTAAAAGCTTCTCTCCTACACATAAAGTAGAGTTGACCATAGAAGAAGATTGTATATTTTGCCTGATGAACCGTTTAATACCTATACTGTATATCTGTTCACTATCCCATTTAGGAACAATAGATGACCCATTTCTAGCTTACCGACCCAGTCCACCTGTCATTAATCTCCTGGTATTTTGGGGACTTTGGTTCTCTTGAAACATCAGACAGGTTCCAGGTCGCCTGAAACTTTGTGGCTCTTGTGGAAACAAAAGCTGGAATGGGAGGTATTTGGATGGGCTATGGAGAAAGACTTTTGCTTGGCCTGTAAGGGATTTTGGACAAACTATTCTCGGATCCAATCCAGTCATCATCAGTGACAAAGGTCACTGAAGATAAATGTGCCACGCACCAAGGGTGGACAAGAGAGTACACTACTCAGACTCTGTGGGAAAGCTTACAGTATGGTGCTGGAAGTGAGGTTTAAACTGATTCAAGTGGAGCAGTGTGGCATTCACTGACTGGTGAACAGTGAATCAGATTTTAGCTGCTTTGACAAGTTTTTTTTTTTTTTTTTTTTACTGAATAAATATGAAAACATTTTATTAAAAAATTATTGTTTTTTTCAGATTTTTTTCTTCAACGTGATGTGTTACGTCAATAAAAACGACAATTATTTGAAACATTTTTATGAGGAGTAGCCATAACTTGAAAATAAAACCGTCTTATATCATAACATGGGATGTCTATTCATAGAACAGACAGGATTTTGTTGAGGCAAACCACAGTTTTAAACAGAGTGCTTAATATAATGTATGTGTCTCAATGTTGACTGAAAAGTATTTCTGTTTCACATGCACATGTGGATATCAATCATAATGTAATCTTGAGGGAAAGGTTAGTGTCTTTGCAGAGTATTTCGGTTTAAACAGGATGACCTTGTTGCAGCCAATGTGTCTTAAGTTCTGTACGAATTACGTTATTAAATATCATAAAGTTTCCAGGTCTAAATAAAACGACAGCTTTTCAAATAAACACTTAGAGCCGCACGCTCTTTTTCTCAGGGTTTTCAAGACATCTGTTGAATACCTAATCAGTATGTTGAATGTGGATGTAATCTTTCAAGGACAGTTTAATAATGCAGATGTTTTAGTATTATTGCTCCACAAAGATGATAATTAGGGAAGTTTCCTGCCTGTTGGTTATTGCCAACTGGAAGTAGCTCCAGCTTTGCCAGGTAACAGCAAATATAGGTATATTAGGCACAAATTTGGGTGAGAAATAACTACTTTTCCTAATTTAACTTTGCACCACAACATGACAATTAAAGTAAGATGTAGCAGTTGAAAAAGCTTCCATTTATGAATCAGTTTTTTATGCAGTCTGTCAACATTTGATTGCAGATATAAAACAGAAACGCGCCTGCTCTATGCATGAGCTGCTTGAGTTACAAGTGCACATTTTTTACATGATTGTTACACCTCCTAGTGATTGAACAGTGACCAAACAAACCAACTAATCAAAAGGAGAGGCAGCTTAGAGCCGCTAGGAATTACAGGTTTTGTTAGGGCTTTAACTGCATTGCCTCGCAAACATATCTGCACCCTTTGAACTTTTTTCCTTACAAGCAAAACCATAATTTATTTGGACTTATAGCAGACCAACACAAAGTAGTGCAGTTTTTTTATGTATAAAAACCTGAACATACGTTTTTTATATTGAACTGTGTATTTATTTTTGACTCCTTAATGAGATTGAATGTTAGCAATTCCCTTTAAAAGTCATTTAGCAAAAAGGATCCACTGTTGGCCATCCACCTGAGCTTTCATGCAGGTCAGCCACAGCTAAGGAACATCACAAAGGTAAGCAAGAGGTCTCTGGGAACTCTGGGGGAGCAGCAGACATCCACAGCTCAGGTGGAAGAAGGAGTTGACAGGACAACCATTCGTTATGCAAGCCATAAAGCCAGCCTTCACGAAGAGCCGTTGTGCCATGTGAAGCCAGAGATATATACAGGTTCCACCACAGCCTCATGGGGGTTATGGGAATTTCTAAGGTCTAATACACACTTATTAGACAACTTGTATGTTGATTCCAAAGCGTGAGTTTCACCGATTAGGGTCTGTTAGAGGCTTGGGTATGTCTACGTGCATCCTGGATGTTTATGACCGAGTGGTCTGTGCGTGCTGGACAATTATAGTCTCAGACAGAAGTAAGACGGTGGTACAAAAGACAACAGACAGCAAAAACAACAGTTCAGATTATGTGCTGAAGAAGAAAAACGACAACGCTTGTTTTAAAAAAGCACAGTAAGGAGAGATTATCCACATTAGGTGTGTGTTTAATCTCTTTATTCTTTCTTTTCTTCTTCCCCTTTTCAATGTATAAACCAACACATCCTCACCCGTCTGAGGCCATGTTGAGGACAACCGATAAAAAGGACACAACAGACACATGGAAGAATGTGTTCTGGTCCGAGGAGCCAAAAAATCTATTTTGAGCCTGTGTGTGGGAACACTAGAGACGCATAATCATTGTGAAACTTGGTTGTGGCAGCATCATGTTGTAAGGATGCTTCTCTTTGGCAGGGACAGGCAGGATGGTTGGAGTTGCTGGTACTGTTTGCGGAGCTAAATACAGGAAAATAAAGGAAGTAACCTTGTCAAAGGCTGCAAAACACTTAAAAGTGGAGAAGGGGTTTTCCTTCCTGCAGCACAATGACCCTAAAGATGACAGTAGACATGCTTAGATCATAGCATATTGATGAACAGAATGAGCTCAACTTTAATCTCAAGTCTTGAGGATGGGTGTTCACAGATACTGCTCATGCAATCCCACAGAGGTTGCAGTATTTTTCAAAGAATGTGCTCAAGATGGGCAAATCTGGAGACAAACCTCAAAAGAGTTGTTGTAATTGCATTCACTGACATATTTTCTGATTAATTTGAGGTACAATGAAATGTATTTAAATAGTGTTTTTCACTTATGAAAACCACAAAGTTATTTGCATAGTGATATTTGCATAGTGATACCTAAGCAGTTGGGGACGCTGATGTAATTCGCTTACAATGTTATTGCAGAGCCAGTGAACGTGTTGCAGTGATATCGATGGATCCATAAAGAGGAAACTATGAGGGGCCGTTTAGGACAAAATTTACGTTTTGTCTCTCACACACTACCAAAAACTCTCGCATACTCCAAAAAAGTAGCCACGCACACTCCAAAAAATTACGTTTTGTCTCTCACACACTACCAAAAACTCTCGCATACTCCAAAAAAGTAGCCACGCACACTCCAAAAAATTACGTTTTGTCTCTCACACACTACCAAAAACTCTCGCATACTCCAAAAAAGTAGCCACGCACACTCCAAAAAATTACGTTTTGTCTCTCACACACTACCAAAAACTCTCGCATACTCCAAAAAAATAGCCTCGCACACTCCAAAAAATTACGTTTTGTCCCTCACACACTACCAAAAACTCACGCATACTCCAAAAAAATAGCCTCGCATACTCAAAAAATTACGTTTTGTCTCTCACACACTACCAAAAACTCTCGCATACTCAAAAAAATTACATTTTGTCTCTCACACACTACCAAAAACTCACGCATACTCAAAAAAATAGCCACGCACACTCAAAAATTACTCACGCACATTCAAAAAATACTCAAATTGCGTATACACACACTACTAAAATGTCACACACACACACACACAAACGTTAACTTTCTCGCTCACATACACTACTACCAGCTCGCGCACATACACTGTACTAACAGCTCGCACATTCACAAACGTTAACTTTCTCGCTCACATACACTGCTAACAGCTCGCGCACATACACACAAACGTTAACTTTCTCGCTCACATACACTACTACCAGCTCGCGCACATACACACAAACGTTAACTTTCTCGCACACATACACTGCTAACAGCTCGCACACACACAGACGTTTATCTCTCACATACACAAGACTAAAGTTGAACACACACACAGTACTAAGACTCGTTTTATGTATGTGTGAGAGCGAGACTTTTTATGAATGTGTGAGAGCGACACTCTTTATGAATGTGTGAGAGCGAGAATCTTTTTGAATGTGTGAGAGTTGTCACGGAAGAGGCGGGGCATAATTTTTGGATCAAACTGCGCATGCGTAGATCCTAAACTATAAGTTTCGATTGTTGACTCACTGTATGTTCTATTACTTAGTATATTTGTGCTTTTAAATATATATAGAACGTTTAACTTTCTTGTAGATTAAATGTGCTATAGAAATAAATGAATCTGATTGATTGATTAAAAATAGCAAAATTGCTGTAGTACAATCTGTCCACTGGGAATTTTGCTATTTTTAATCAATCAATCAGATTCATTTATTTCTATAGCACATTTAATCTACAAGAAAGTTAAACGTTCTATATATATTTAAAAGCACAAATATACTAAGTAATAGAACATACAGTGAGTCAACAATCGAAACTTATAGTTTAGGATCTACGCATGCGCAGTTTGATCCAAAAATTATGCCCCGCCTCTTCCGTGACAACTCTCACACATTCAAAAAGAGTGTCGCTCTCACACATTCAAAAAGATTCTCGCTCTCACACATTCATAAAGAGTGTCGCTCTCACACATTCATAAAAAGTCTCGCTCTCACACATACATAAAACGAGTCTTAGTACTGTGTGTGTGTTCAACTTTAGTCTTGTGTATGTGAGAGATAAACGTCTGTGTGTGTGCGAGCTGTTAGCAGTGTATGTGTGCGAGAAAGTTAACGTTTGTGAATGTGCGAGCTGTTAGCAGTGTATGTGAGCGAGAAAGTTAACGTTTGTGAATGTGCGAGCTGTTAGCAGTGTATGTGTGCGAGAAAGTTAACGTTTGTGTGTATGTGCGCGAGCTGGTAGTAGTGTATGTGAGCGAGAAAGTTAACGTTTGTGTGTGTGTGTGTGACATTTTAGTAGTGTGTGTATACGCAATTTGAGTATTTTTTGAATGTGCGTGAGTAATTTTTGAGTGTGCGTGGCTATTTTTTTGAGTATGCGTGAGTTTTTGGTAGTGTGTGAGAGACAAAATGTAATTTTTTTGAGTATGCGTGAGTTTTTGGTAGTGTGTGAGGGACAAAACGTAATTTTTTGGAGTGTGCGTGGCTACTTTTTTGGAGTATGCGAGAGTTTTTGGTAGTGTGTGAGAGACAAAACGTAATTTTTTGGAGTGTGCGTGGCTACTTTTTTGGAGTATGCGAGAGTTTTTGGTAGTGTGTGAGAGACAAAACGTAATTTTTTGGAGTGTGCGTGGCTACTTTTTTGGAGTATGCGAGAGTTTTTGGTAGTGTGTGAGAGACAAAACGTAATTTTTTGGAGTGTGCGTGGCTACTTTTTTGGAGTATGCGAGAGTTTTTGGTAGTGTGTGAGAGACAAAACGTAAATTTTGTCCTAAACGGCCCCTCATAAAAATCATCCACTGAGCATAAATTAAACTGCGACGGCCAACTGTGACACCACAGAAACTAAAACATCACAGAAAACAGACTGACTGATAGTCTGAATGAACACACAAACCAAATTAAACCTTAAACACACCCCAACCAGTTTCTAACCCAATCCACCACGAGAAAAGCCCAACTGCTGCCTTCACAGCCCCAAACATGCTGATTGGGCTGATCTCACCGCTGATTTGAGTTTCATCTCAAGATCTGAGGTCTGGCTCCTCAGCAAAAATACACGCACCAGGTTTTATTTATTTATTTATTTTATCACAGTACAGATCTGTTCCGCCGTTTGTGAAACTCTTGATAACGCCCAGCTTAGACTTAACTCGCCTTAACTACGGCACGTCTACAGCCTTCTTCGCCAATCGGCATCCTGCGGGACTCGCATTAACATGCCAGACTAATTGATCGGTCAAACTGAACAGCAGCAGCAGGTCTGCTCGTTGACCAGCAGCGGGAGCAGCGCGCAGAGGAGCAGCCGCAGCTGTTGGTCTCATGGTTGTCAGGCGGCTCAACTTTCAGGTAGACGAGCCCGCCTGGAGTTTGTTGTTTTGTTGACGTTAGAAAAAGAAAGTAAAAGTTTGGAAAATGCGGTACTTTTTTTATTCTCTTAAGTTTCTTTTTGAAAGTAAGTATTTTCTACTGAATGCTATAAAGAAGCTTATTTTTAGTAACTCAATTCACTCACTGAAGCACGTTAAACAGATTAATTGCACATAGTCTGATGTTTTTTAGGATTTTGCTTCTGTTTATTACAATTATTTTTCATCAAAAAATTACATTTACAATTATGAAAACGCATATAAACCGATAAGACCAGTAAAACAAACAAACAAACAAAAATGAACACTGAAATCTGGACTTAATGGTTATTTTCAAAAGTTATGTTCAATCTGACAACCTGCTGTAACAGAACACATATTCTAATCTATTCGATAAGACTCTAGTTTTCCTCCTCCTACAAACAAATATTGATAAAAAATGTTAGAAACAGAGTCATCTCCAGAAAAGCTTTTGTAAAAGGTCACTGAATCGCCATAACACAATAGCTGTATTTAGGTACAGATTCAGTTTCCCTTTGTGATTAATAAGATATTTTTTTATTTAATTTGCAGTAAATTAAATGCTTTTCAATAAAATGCAATGTTACAGAAAAGAAATTGTAATTCAGTAATTCACTAAACCCATCGTGATTATTTTCATGAAAGAAAATCCCAAATTCAGTATCTCAGAAAAATAGGATTAATGGGGTTAACATTAACTAATATTAATGTTAACCAATCTTCCATTAGGTAAATCTTAATGGAAGATTAACTTAATGGTTAATGGTTAACCATGGTTAGACTTAGACTTAGACTTAGACTTGTACTTTATTGATCCTTTGGGAAGACTCCCTCAGGAAATTGAAGTTACCAGCAGCTCCCAGGCAAAAAACAAAGTTAACACACAGTAAGCAAAAGTGCAAAAGAATACAAAATACAAATTAAATACTAAGGTACACACCAAATGTGAGTAACCAAAACCTTAAATTATGCAAGAAAAACCTTAAATTATGCAAGAAACAAGGAATAAGAATATAGAATATAAGAATATAAGTAAATATAAATACAACACAAAAAAATATAAGAATTTGACGGATAGATTGACCAGTGATATCGTATTGCACTATGTGGTTTGACCTGATAAGTATGGAGAAAAATACAAGGGGTCACTACTCCTTCCACCCTCTGTCCTGTGTCACCTCCCCCCCCAATGAGGAATTGTACAGTCTGAAGGCATGGGGGACAAAAGAGTTCTTAAATCTATTGGTCCGGCACTTGGGAAGCAGCAGTCTGTCACTGAACAGGCTCCTCTGGCTGCTGATGACGACGTGTAGAGGGTGGCTGCTATCGTTCGTTAATGGTCTTAATGGTTAACATTGGTTAACATGGTTAACCAATGTTAATCATTAACCCATTGGTTAATGGGGTAAACATTAACCAATGTTAATGTTAACCAACATTAACATTGGTTAATGTTCCATTAACCAACGAGTATTAATGACTCTAATGATGGCACCTCACAAAATATAATGTTTGCTATTGGTTTTGATGACAGTTTAATTATGTTTTTGTATGTTTTCACAATGCAAATCCCTTTGAACTGCAATGTTGCTGAAATGTGCTGTGCAAATAAACTTGATTGAGTCATTCATTCATTCATTCATTGAAAATATATTTTTAAACTGTAAAATACTTGTTCTTAATACTTGTTCAACGCTCCTTTCACACGAATTAGTGCATCAGTGCATCGTTGCATGATCAGCCTGTAGAACTGTTAATGTGTTAACAAGGTGGCTTTGCTATCCATCCATTATCTAAATGTTTATCCATTCAGGGTCAGCAAGAGGTGTGGGACCTATCTTCAGCAACCATCGGGTGAGAGGCAGAGTACGCCCTGGACAGGTCACCAATCCATTGCAGGATAACACAGTGACAGATGGAAAAAGCAACCATGCATGCACACACCCACATAAGGATAATTAGATAGACCAGTTAACCTACCGGATGTGTTTTTGGACTGTGGGAGGAAACTGGAGTACCTGGAGAGAACCCACTCAGACACTGAGGGAACATGTAAAATCCATGCTCTGGGATTCAAACCCAGGACCTTCTTCCTGCAAGACAACAGTGCCAGTCAAGCACAGTAATGCCATGGCTTTTAAACCTGACTGGTGAGCAACAGTCTAGTCCTTTTTCTCCTAGTCCATGTAGGAGACTTCTGTAGCTGTCCCTTGATCAGAAGGAAAGTAACCGTTGCATCCTGTGCCCTGGACACGTCTGTGTGGAGTGCCTCTTAAAGCTCTGACTCCTGCTGCTGTTAAAGGCTTGTAAATCTCCCCTCTCTGTAGCAGTGTCTCTGGATTAATTCCCTGAGCAACATTTTATTGAACAGGCACGGAAAGTTAACACTACCTTCCATTTAAGCAGCATAAAATGAGGTTAAAAATTTAGAGTCGAAAAGAGGACTGCACAAGGAGGAGGTATATTAATTTGTATATGTGGCTGATTGAGGATAATCAAGGCTCCCATTCAGTGTTTTTATCCCAGAAAAGAAAAAATCACAACACTGGTCTGCTATATGTGACTTCTTATAGCTACCTACCACTCTCCATTAGATTTCACTATACAATTAGTAGTTTTCATATTAACATTTCTTCTATGTGGGTTATGGATCTCTGCAGTTTCAAGGACGTTTTGGCTGGTTCTGTGATGATCTCCTTGCCCAATTAGTCATTTCAAGTAGACAGCCAAGTCAAAATTTCAATTGCCATACAAAGGTTTAATTACATACATCATTTGGGGTCCTAGTGAAGGGCATCACAGTAAAACGGTATAAATGCAAACAAACTTGAAAATTGCATGTCGTTTTCTTTCCAGTTCATAATTTTGAACTACTTTGTTTTGGTAAATAAAATAAAATAAAATACTGTTAAAATACTTTAACGTCTGTGTCTGCAACTTGAAAATGTCATTTTATTGGCTCGAAGTGTCTGACGCAGCCGTGCGCCGTCAACCAACAAATTAAAGCGACTCTCCCTTTCGGCGTGTTTTCGGAGAGAGAGGTTGAAAAGGTGGGTTTCGCGCTGCATCCTGGGTACACATAGCTCCGCTGTGATGCAGTGAGCTCGTTGTGTTGACTGGTTACCAGCGGAAAGTGCGCGGCGGGGAAGGGGTCTGCCGCCGAGGGGTGGGCTTTCAGCGACTTCTTACAATGCGTCTTTCACCGAGTTGAACGCTTCTCACAGAACCATGAGCCAACTTCGCCGGTCGCCTCGGAACGGACTGAGCCACATTTGAGCCCCGACGACGAGCGCTTGTTGGCGGAGGGAGCGAGCATGAAGCAGCCGAGCGCTCCGCTCTCTGTTGTCGGCTTGACCGGGGAATGGTAGCGCGCTGCAGGGACCGCCGCACCGGGAAGGATCATGGTCGAGAGGAGCAGCAAATTCTTGTTGATCGTCATCGGATCCGTGTGTTGTATGCTGATCCTCTATCAGTACGTGGCCCCCGGGGTGATCAGTTTCGGCTCCCCGCACGGTTACTTCACGGAGGACGACGAGGGGGACATCTTCCCCACTCCGGACCCCCACTACGTTAAGAAATACTACTTCCCCGTCAGGGACCTGGAGAGGACCATCGATTTCCAGATCAAGGGGGAGGACGTGATTGTGTTTCTGCACATCCAGAAGACGGGGGGGACTACCTTCGGTCGGCACCTGGTCCAGAATGTCCGCCTGGAGGTTCCCTGCGAGTGCAGACCGGGCCAGAAGAAGTGTACCTGCTACCGGCCGAACCGCAAGGAGACCTGGCTCTTCTCGCGGTTCTCCACCGGCTGGAGCTGCGGCTTGCACGCCGACTGGACCGAGCTCACCAACTGTGTGCCGGGGGTCCTCAACAAGAAGGAGAACAAGCAGATGAACCAGAGGTAAAAACCGGGACGTGTTTGCTTTGTTACCTAAATCCTGTAAATAAAAAAATAAATAAAAAAGCCCGGTAGTCCGGAATGTCTAGAAACCAGAGCTCAGATCAGTCTGATATTGTTGGAACCTGCTCCGCAGAAACTTTTTAACCAGACTGTTTAATTTTTATATTATTAGTTTAAAAATTCCTTGCCTATAAAGTTATAAGCTAATTTGGCTAGTGTTTATTTTCATACTAACAAGGAAGGAGGGAGGCACCGTAATTAAGATTAATAGACTAATTAGAGATTAAATGGAATACATGCCACCTATTGAAACGTAACAAATTATTAACACATCACATCCATTTTTAACATTTATATTTATTTAGTAACTTTTATTGCATTAGAAGCAGTTTTCGGTTCTACTATTTCATATCAACCCCTGGAAAGTGTTTTTCCTGTCAGCAATATCTAGAGCTGAACTGATCAGGCATCTTCATGCCAGTTCCGTTCCTTGTTTTTTGTTTTGTTTTAATTTTCAGGTGGCTTGTAAACGCATAGCAGAGAAACTAAGGGTTTCTCTCATAGAGGTTGTAGTTTAAAGTGTCCATTAAAGTGTGTTTCCCTAGTCACTATGCACCAATCACAAATACATAAATCAGCCGATTTTCGGCTCTGGTGTTGACCAGGTAAAATACTGCAGGATCAGTTTCTCCTCCAGATAGTTAAAAACACTTTTTGGCAAATAAATCAACAATATCTACTATGATCAACTTTGTTTAGCTTAATTAAAGGTCAGCCAGGGGGTGTTATTCTTTAAGACATAAATTAGGATTATATTGTAATTTCTTTCTTTTTTTCCTGGTTTTATTCTAATCTATCAGATAACAAAGATAACCAGAATTCAGAACCAACCAGGAAAGACTGATTGGAGTATTTATAATTCAAAGTCTGCTAATGAAAACATACTAAATTATTACATTATCTGTTTAAATGTTCTGTTTTTGTTGTCATAAACATAAACCATTTTCTTTAGCCTCTCGATTGAACCCTTCTGAACTTTTTACATTTCCTTAATGTATCGTTTTGACCAGAGATGAACCGATTAGGCCTTTCCTGGCCGATAACGATTTATAGGCCTACTGATTGATTAGATCTTCCCTAGTTGTGACACCGAGTAAACAGAACCTTATTTAACAGCTTCATCGCACTATAACTTAACGCATCGACACAATCAAACCGACTCTTAATTAATTAACAGATACCTTCTTATTACCGGAAGGCAGAACGTTCTGGACAAAAGAAGAATGACCAGAATTGCTTGCCGCCTCTTGAAATAATGGGACGATGACGGAAACATTGAGACGGAGATTGATTGACGTTACCAGGCGTTCTGCCACAGATGCTACGGAAGCGTTGACATTTGCTGATGGATGCCAGTCAGAGGTTGCCCTCCCACCGAATTACACTCCGAGCTTTGGCTGATTTCATCGTAGGGTTGGTGTTGCGCTCGGTGATAATCCCTTGTTTTGACTGCCAGATACCCAGACATCGATGCAGAGTCTTTTCAGGGTGTAACCCACTTTCCTCCCCACGCCTCCCCATTGTTGTAGCCCACATGCTGCATCCCTCACACAGACATATTGATGACTGTATCAACTTCCATTTCACTGCACCCTTGCGGCCGAAGGGTGCGCTTGTTGAATGCCTTTGTGTTACCCAGGCTTGGTCAATATTTATTTTTTTTTCTTCTTACTTTTACTGACTAATAGGACAAAGAAGGGTACAGAAGTAAGACTCAAATTTGTTAGGGGTGATTGCTTCCCATGATGGCTCAAACTGGGGATCAGTGCTGCTGCCTGGGCTGGGCAGGATACTCTAGAACTGGGTGGTGGGGGAGGAAGAGGAGGAGGACCCTGCGGGGGTTTGGCTCCGCTCTAATCCGAGTGATTATTACTGCTGGGACTTACACACACACATGCACACATTAACCCTGGTATTTTCTGCTCTGGCGTCAGCCCTGACTCCTGTGGTCCCCCCCCCTGCACCCTCTCGACCCCGGTCAGAGGTGATAACGTGCTCGGTCATTGTGCATCTCGAGCCGAGAGGTCGGAGCGCACGCGGGATAAACGGGCTTTCGCCACTTTGCGAGCAACGTTTCGAACCTGCTTTCTTGTGCACCCAGAGCAGAACAAGGAGAAGAAAGGTCTGCATACAGAGACAGTCTCTGCCCTCAGGTTAAATCAGCTATCCGATCTGTCCTGACAGCAGAAACAACGAACTATAAGCTTAATAACACCCCGAAGAAAAGCTGTGCCTCTCCACATTATGTGCAACACAACAATGGAAACTAGAAGCACATTTTCTCGCTGTCACATCTACGTTTGCCTCTCGTTTTTTCTTTTTTTTTTTTAACGCTGAGCTCATTGTTTTGGTTCCATCACAGCACTGCGTTCATGCGGGGAGCGTTTGTCTTCGGGCAAGAGGACGAGCGAAAGTGTGAAAAAGATCATCTGTGTTCCTTAAGAACGGCAGCGAGGGGCCTCCTTTGCGTGGCAGCGTCGTCGTCGGGGCAAAGCTTTCAGATCAGCTGTGCGTCTCGTCAGCGTGGAGGAAATCCACCCTCGGTGACACATGCACACTGCACATACGGAACATCTGCTCACTTTCTCAGAGGAAGTGGTTTTGGAGTCAAATCTGTACTTATGAGAAGCAGGAAAGAGAAACGCGCTCATCCAGAAATGTTCGACCATGCAGCAGCATCGGTCCATGTGCCGAGATCCATCATCTCCATCTCTCTCCCTCTCTGCAGCTGGGTTCCCCTGCAGCTGTCAAGTGGATTTTCACGCAAATGATTCAAATTGCTGCAAAAAGCAAGTGTGAATTGCACAATTTAGAGATGGATTTTGACAACCAGATGTCCAGACTGTTTTAAAAATAAGTCTAAGAACATGGGAACAATTCAATGGCAGCTAAAAGCATTTGGATGTTCACTAGCTCGTCTGTTTGAAGAACAGTTTATACTTTCCCATGTTTATTCATCGTTGTGCAATAAATCAAAGTCCATCTGCCGTATAAACTGACCAGCTGTGCTCTAATGATGTTTTTAACTGCATTTTTCAATGTAAAATCCAACCCTAAATTTTTTTTCTAGACAATTTTTTACCCCTTAAATATTTATTTATTTAAAATTTTTATTTTAAAACCTGATATATTCTGCCATGTACACAGCAAGCGTGCAGAAGGAGAGCAAAGCAAATGTAACTGTGTGGCCTCGATGCAAAACTTCCAACACTCCATACACACAATCTCTTTACTGTATGGTGGTGGCAGCATCATGCTGACAAGATGCTTTTACTGGTCTGCGAAGCTAGTGAGCTAATGATGGATGTAGCTAAAAACAAAAAATCTTGAGCTATTCGTCAAAGCAGAATAGGACTCAACTATTAGAGCGTTCAATTTAATTTAGGGGTGTTGGAGTAAAGACAATACCCACCACTCATTTCAGATCTGTTTTTGTAAAAAGAAAATGATTAAAAGCATATGTAATTCGGAATTATGTGCTAGTACGTGATGAAATATGAAAGTTCAAAGTGCATTCAAGTTCAATGCGACTACTTTAGTAAGGTGATGTAGGTAAGGAGGAAGTGAGCCGGGCAGAGATGAGACGTGTGTGTATACCAGACGGTCTGGTCTGTCGCTCATTTATGATTGGGCGAGGCGGAGATGAACAGTAGCATTGTGGGAGAACGGATCTCACACACTCAGCAGAGCGCCGCTCACAGACCATCAGTCACTTCAAACATCTCATATCCGCTCTAATGTTTCCCGTTGATCCCTTGGATGAACTCACACTGACACACACACACACACACACACACACATTTAGAGATGATTGCCACAAACAGGCCCTAATGCAAGCTTTAAGAGATGGGAGTTGTAATTGGTTAAGGAGGTTCCTATCACTTTACTCAAATTAGAGCTACATTTTGGGATGGGTGGAGGGAATAGGGGGGCACCATCTGTCCTTTTGCAGGCTTACACACATCTTCCAACCTTGTTGGTGCTTTTTTTTTTGTCCTGCACTCTCCATTAGAGAGTGCCTTGGTAAGCAAAGTGATGGGGCTAATTTTACCGCCTCCGTCTCCACGTTCTCTCAGATCACCCCTTCCTCTTTCCCTTCATGTCCTTCTCACTCGCCTCCTCTGAAACACCCCCTTTCCCCATGCTGCCATCCTTCCCTCCATTCGTGAGGGTGTCACTTCATAATCAAACAGCAGGCTTGCTTTTTCGCTTGGTGGCTTTATGGCCAGGGGGGGGCTCTCTCTTTCTCTCCCTTTCTGTCTCTCAGCCTCACTTCTTCCACTCCCCCTCTTTTCCCTGCCTCTCTCCATCTCTGCCCTCTTGTCTTTCTTTCCCTCCTTTGCTATCTTTCTCTCCCTTTCCCTCCGAGCGTGACTGCCGCATTAGAGGGAATGTCTTTTCATGGAAGATTTGCTGCAATTTCCAAAATGGCTGCTTTGCCTAATGGACAACTGCCTTGGTTCTAATGAGTGATTACATGTGTGAGGCTGTGGCGGGGGGGGAAAGGGGTTTGCCGGCAAGGAGTGAGGCGACAGAGAAGGCGATGAAGAGGATGAGACAAGAGAGGAGCTGTCAGAGTGACTGAAAAGATAAAGGACTGGGGGGGTAAAAACATTTGGCTTCATTGCTGGGGAGGGGGCTGGTCGATTAGCACGGTTGTCAAGCACTGGGCATTCCTCTTCTTTCAGTGGGTTTGTTTCAGATTCACTGCACAAATCTCTACACTCTATGATGGCTCTGTGAATAAGCACATGCATGGTTGGGGGTTGGGGGTGAGTGGGCTGGGCGGTGAGGGGGCATGAGAGCGGATGCATGTGCATGTGGTTGCCCAGCGTGATGCCAGCAGTCGGTCAGCACGACCTCGAATCCAGATGAACTCTAGGAAGCTGCGGAGGCCGTCCCAGCTGATTGGCATAAACTAAAAAACCCAGGCGTGGCACTCTGTGTCTATGTGCTTGCACGTTCGCAAACGCACTCTGTGTTTTTGGTCGGGCAGTTCTGCCGTTAATCCAATCAGATTAACTGGGTTTAAGCGCTGGCGGCCATGCTCTCCAAAGCCGGTTACGGCCGCTCATCCCGCGGCTGTGGCTGCACTACACTCCAGCATTCCCAGCATCCCTCCATCCGGTTACTCCCTTCAGCTGTACTGAGCTCAGCTCTCCCTCCATTATGGGGCATGTGTGATTCTCAGCTCTTGGAAAGAATTTACACACTATATTGGCAATTGAAAGCACTTCTGCTATTTGCAATAAGCCTTGCAGTGTGTACAGCAAGCATGTGGACGAAAGTGATCTTGTCAGATGGGACCTACATTAAACGTTTTGGCCATCCTCAGGAAAAAGCATGGTAGTGGTACCGTTGTGTTATAGGGATGTTTTACTTTAGCAATGACAGAGAAACCATTGATCAGACGATGAATACCTTCAAGGGAATTCTGGAAGAAAATCTTTTGGAGACTGTAAATTATTTGAGACTGCGGCAGTGACCCCAAACAGCTAATCAGACCTACTTTTTAATGGTTTGTGTTCGAATAGCCTAGTCAAAGTTCAATTTTAAATTCAACTGAGATTCCATTTGTTTTGACTGAGGTTTAATTACACTACAAAGACCAGTAAAAATGCCTATTTTTATATTTGTAAAAACCTAGGTACGCTTGCGCTGTGCAAGAGTACCGAGTCAAATTTGAGGGTTTAATTTAAACTGTAGGTCAAAAAAAATTGGAAAATGTCATTCAGAAATCACAACATTGATCTTCATACTAATTACTATTCTGTTCTTAGTTGTACAGCTAACTGACCTATCTGTGCCATAACTGAATGACGAGTGGTATAGAAAATACAAGCAATAGTTCGAATAAATAAGGCTTTGATTAAATGGTCTTAGTCTGGATAAATCCTTAGTTTTTAAGATGAGTTTTAGCAATAAAACTATTATTTTAACTTAGCACACCCAAATAACACCTCACACACACAAACTCCAAGGCCTTAAATTCACCTTTTGATTATCTGGCTGGACAGTTCATAATACTTCCTGAAGAGGAAGGGGCTCTTCAGGTTTTATGCCTCGCCCTTCACGGGACGGTGAAAGGATAGTCGGCTCAAGCGCAATCTCACACATAAAAGAGTGAGATATGTCCCCCATGCCTTTTCTTCCTCAGTAGCTCGAGGTGAGTGTTGACAGGTCCTTTTCAGCGATCCACCTCACTGCCTGTTGACTACAGGGGTTCAGCTCAAGTTCAACCGCAGGTCGCCATAACGTATAACCCAGCCGTACTATTCAAAGTTTAGACTTGAGCTGCGGAGGGTGTGTGGATTCCTCTGCAGGACCCCACACTCCATCATGCGGGGCTTATGGTTTGACTCTGCAGACAATAGTTTTGTTGTATTTGATTAGGACTGTTAAATGGCCTCAATGCGACCAAACTGTGGAGTATTATACTGGAAAATCAACTGGAAACCGGGAAGGCTCAAGCCAGGAGAAGGTCAAGTTGAGTAAAAGCCGATCCAGACGTTTATTTGTCCCAGCTGTTTCTCCCCTCAGCGCCTTTTAAAGAACAGGACAGGGAGCAGGATCTGCTTTTAACACCGACACCTGTCTCCATCAGTGGTCTGCAGAGGGTTATCGTTTCCCCACCTGAAGGCTTCATTATTGATCAGCTATAGATCGGGGTGGGTTTTATCATCGACTGATAAAAGTTGAATGACAACAAAAGGAGCGCAGAGCCTTCCTAAACCCTCGCCTGGATGCTTGCTCGGCGCGTCGGACAGATGGGAAGAGGAGGAAAAGCAAAGAGTGATGGGCTTCTTAATCATTACACCACTTCTGGTAGTTTCCGTGTCACTCTTTCTGTTCTGGCCTCTGCGGCTGACTGTCAAACGTCAGCCCAACGCCACGGCTGAGTCGACTGGGCGGCCCCGTGGACAAATAACCGTGCGCTGAATGATTAGCAGACGTTTCTATGGCTGCTAATTAGGGCCGCTACGCTGCGGCGGCTCCGCCAACAGGATTACAGCCTATTGATTATCCTAGCCTAGCATTAGCTCTGCTAGCTAAAAAAGTGACTGAGTGATTAGTGGGCATTTCTGTGCTGGTTAATGAGTGGTGCTATGGAATGCTATGGTATGCTGTCCATGAGAATGGGATTACAGGCTATTAATCAGACAAGAGCCCTGCTGAAGTAATTACCCTGCCTCGAAGCAAAGTCTGACTAATTCTCCTTCCCGGTTTGGCCTCCTCTTCATCATCTGGTCTCTTTCTGCTCATCAACTCTGACTGCCTTCACCTGATAGTGTCCTATTCTTTCCTCCATGTCATCTACTCTGTCTCAGAGCCAGGGAAGGACAAAGAGAAAGCCATCCCCAGAGAGTGCTCTCTGCATCCATTAATGGCACTTTTCTAGCTCCTGGATGTGACGGGTTCAGACAGGATGTCATCTGGGAGCCTCTCCTCCCTTCTTTTTTGCAAATAAACAAATCAAAGCATCAGTTCTTCTTCTACATTTCAGTGCATGCGAGTCGGCGGCGGTCAAAAGAGGCCCGTGAACGGAGAGGAGAGGCTGACAGGCGTGTTAATTGAATTGTGGGAAAAATGCAAATCGTGCACTGCCTTTTTAAGTTAATGGGAGGAGTTTCAAATAACTGAGATGGTTTCCTTTTAGAGGCACAAGGCTTCCCACAAACACATACAGCTGACTTAACAAATGTTATGAAGAAAATAAGCAACAGGCTTGTAAGAGATTATCACAGTATGATAAATAGGAGGAAAATCACCATGGTTTCACAGCATTAACAAAACACAAGATGTGCCTGAACCGTTTACTGCCATTTGGTCTTAATGTTATGATTGAAAGTCATTTTATAGACATTTAGCGATACAAAAATCCATTTAATTTAGTTCTCCTCTTGACACAGTGCTATGATTGATATGTACATTGTACATATTTTTTCTGCATGTCTTTTAGCCAATTTGTGTTGATGTTAACAATTTACCAGGAGCAGGTTTGAAAACTCTCCTAGGGCTTAAAGTTTTATTGAAATGCCAGTGAATGCACTGGAGTAATCTAAAGTTTCTCTGACATATTATTGCACTCTGCCACTCAGCTGGCTGAAACAATGAGAATGCACTTCTTTCACAGATATTCAGTGTGGAAATCTATTGCTTGTCTGTAATGCAAGGTTGTACGGTAAAAAGGATTTGGGACTCTACAACCTGCATGGTAAACTGTTTATATAAAGGGAAGCAATTAAATCCTAACCTTGAAAAGAGTGACTGTCTTGGATATTATAAGTTATAACATTATTTAATTTCCCTCTGAGATAAAGTATGTTTAAATTGAATTAAAATGGGTTTGATAGAAAACATTTAGATAACATAACTTCTCATTTGCTGAAACCAGTCCAGGCTTTCTCACGTAATCATGTTTTGTTTCGTTTTTTGTTCATCATTTGTTTCAAGATAGCAGTCTTTTATCTATCTACGTGCATGTGTGTCAGTGTGCGCATGGGAAAATCTAGAGCACTGTTGGCATTCGAAAATAAAAACAAAGTGAAGGATGGAAAGAAAAAGCAATTTGTCATTGCACTGCTCTTGGGTTGTGGCTTCACTTCGGGGAGGAGGCGTTCATCACCAAGGTTGATGCATCTTGAAACTGCACACATCCCCAAAAAGTATCTCTTGGTGTCTTTTTTTCCCCTTCATTTATGCACTAATATAAAAGGAAATTCAACATAAAAATGTACTATGCTGCTTTATGTTTCGGAGTGGTTCTTTTATCTGGTCTCGTGTAGTAAGCCATATGCTTTCACAGCTCTGATGAGCTTTATTTGCATTGCACTTTCCATGCACAAGTGCAAAGCGCTTCACAAAGCAAAAGTAAAATTTAGAAGTATCATTTTTTTTAGCCTCTTTTAAGATTCTTGCTTTTCTCTTAAGCCAAGATAATAAAACAAAAGAAGCTGTTAGTTTTGTCTCCACCTGACTCCTTTATTATTTTTGTTGCCATATCGGAGCAGTCATTGTTGAAGTGACTCCAAAAGTTCAAAAGTAGGACAAACCTTTCCTGTAGTGGCAGCAAAGAGCAGAGGAGAGAGCAAGTGAGCGTCGCCCTGCAGAATAAAGGTCAATGTTAAAGCTAATCCAGTTATACTATTCTTAGTCTCTCTTCACCTCCTCGTCTCCTGCTGCCCTGCTTCCTGTTCCTCTTCTTTACCTCTCGGTGCTGTGGATCTGGGCCAGTCTTATGTAGGTTTCCCAATTGCAAGTAACCATATATTTCATTCCCTCACTCCCTTTCTTTCAGTTTGCCTGGTATTTTTTTATTTCTTGTTTTGTGCCCTGTCAAAAGTTCTACTTCTTCATCACCCCTGCCAGCACACTGTCATTGTAGGTCCCAAGCTCATGTCAGCTTCTTTTAGAGAGAGGAAGTGATGTGTCAGGATGTGCCTTTATCTGCCGGTGATCTGATCTGATGTGAGATTGAGATAAACACGGGCAGAGTATAGAGTTCTTTCTCTGGGGAGCCACATGATGGAAGAGTCCTCATTTTCCTTCTCCCCCTCTGTGGTTGCTCTTCTTTTTCTTTTTCTTCCTACCCGCCTGGATAAGAGAAGAAAAGAAAAGAAAAGAAAAAACCTGGTGGTCTTGGGGTGACTGCCAAATTACAAAGTGAATTCTAGGCTGTGGGTGTTTCAAACCTGTTCAACCAGTCAATCCGTTAAAACAGAACTGCTTTGATACCTTGTAGGAGAAGTTTAGGAAGTAGTCGTGTTATGTTGAGATCAGCCGTTTGATCCGTCAGCCTATGAAATGTGTCTGCCAGCAGCCTTGTGCCGTCTGTCAAGATGTCGAGAAAAACGAAGCTGCAGCTGCTCTCAGTTTTGTACTTTTCTTTAAATCAATTCGGAGAATTTATGGAGACTTTTTGAAGACTAAAGTCCACTGCTGGGACATTTACAATCCAAACACATCTACAAAAGCACAGCACCTTGCCAAAGTATTCACGCACTTGTTTATCGTTTCAGACTTTGTCACATGACAACCGCAAACATTGTAATTTACTGGCACTTTATGTGATAGACAAACACAACCGAGGTGAAGTTTTTTGCACATAAAAATCCAAAATGTGAGACACTTATTCTGTTCCCACAAAAAAAAAAACATCCAGTATGGAAGAGTGTCAAGAAGAACATTCTCTGGTCAGAAAATGAAACTTTTTGGCCTACCTCCAAATGCTGCACCTCGTCCTAGCATTCCAAAGATACAGTGATGCATGAGAAACTAGCTAAAATGGGTTAAACTAATCCTGAAAAAAAAACTATTAAAGGCTACAAAATATTTGAGACTGGGGCAGAGGATCTAAACATTACAATAAGAGCTACAATGGAATGGTATATATCAAAGGTATAGTCAAAGTCCGACTCAAAATTAAATTAGGAATCTGAGGAATGTTATAAAATTGTTGCTGTCTGTGCAGGCTGGCTCAGCTCTGGCTGTTTTAAGTGGAATTAAAAGCACAGTATATTTCACATCTTTCTTTCTGAAAACATTTAATTATTCAATAAAAAACATCCATTAATTTCTGTTGCTTCATCACATAAAATAGTAATACAGGAGGATGGGGTTATAGAGTGACACACATTGGAAAGTATAGGAGGTAAATAGGCTACAAATAAAATGCTATAAAGCACTTTAATAACAAGTTTTAAATATTTGTAGCTTAACAATGTTTGAACTTGTGTTTTGAACTTTATTCTCACATTTCACAAATAGGGTGACTTCTAGATCAAAAACATCGCTCTGTGCTGAAATCCTCCTGATAAACTAAGCGCTGGATGTGAGCCTTTAGCAAAGTTGTACAATATATTGTAACTCTGAGCTCACAGGAAACTAAATGTTAAAGAAGCAAGACATATTAAGACTTGAACAAAAGAAGATGCAAGATTAAAACACAAGCGAGCTTCCACAGAGAAAAGTCCAGATTGCCTTTTAATCTACTCAGCAGACGGCTCATTCTAAGGCTGCAGTGTTCCTAGTCATGTCAATCCCCCCTCTAATAACCTTCTAATCTGCTGGAAGAAGGTACTGGAGGGTGTTTTGGAGGCCCGCTCTTCTAAATGTGTTCCAACCAAAGGAACTCAACTTCTGGCAGTTCTTTATTCTGTAGGAAGAATAAATGACTCAAAACTTCTGGACCATAGTGAGTTTGGTGAAATTCAACAATAATAGAAATCCATTACATGGAAAAATGAATACAAAGCAAAATGAGGTTGTTTAAATGATGAAAGCTTTTAACTTTCGCCATTTGTAAATCTGGTAAATTTTCACTTCCTTAAAATTTACCAGAAGAAGCAAAAAACAAACAAAAAACAACATTTTTTTAAACAAATCATATCCCTATTGCAGGTAAAGGAGTAAAATAATCTATCACCAATTGATCCAGCGCTCAAGTGATCTGCAGGTCAAATGCCGAAAAAGCTGATTTTTTTTACATTTATTAAATGCATCACAAATATTAAACAACCAACCATAAGCATGCATTTGCACTTTTCGTTGAGTTTACAAAAAAATCAGATAAAGGATAGAAACGTGGGAACTATGTTGTAAATCATTTATTTTTGCTGGATTCCAAACATTATGATAATTTTTCTGTAAACGCCTATCAGCCTGTTCCATGTTAAAAAGCCTGATCCATACATGTTCACTGCGTATCCAAAAATAAACGGTCTGCTCTCACTACTGCTATATTTATTTGCTAAAAGATGCGTAAAAACAAGTAATAATGCTCTCCTAACCTGTGCTAAGATGGGAATGTCACTCAAATTATTGCGGCGTTGGACTGCATCGTGCAGAGATCCACCGTGAGTAGAGTGAGTAGAGGTATTTGAAACCCATTTAAAGTTTAAACCCCCCCAGGCTGTCCCTGTAGTCCAGTAGGTTGTCACTCCATCACGACTACGCTTGCGTAATGCCGTCCTTTGCATTTTGAGCGCCATCATGTAAATCCTCCGAGGCGCTCATGCAAAAAGGCAGACCACGCTGCCACTCGCACACACTCTCTATCCCTCCACACACACACCCTGCCTTCATCGCCTCCAGACTTTATGGATGTTTTGCCGTTTGACGTTTTGTCTCGCTGAATGTACCCCCTTCCTGCGTGTTTTTTTTTCCTCCCTCTTTCCTCCCTTCCTTTCCTTCTCTTTCCTAGCCTTCGCTCTCGGCCGTCTTTTGTCCGGGCATCTCTTCACGCTCGACCGGCCTTGCTGTGACTCTTGACTTCAAAGAGCTACTTCATTCATCAGTCACTCATCAGAGGGAGGGGGGCCATTCAGCGCAGCACTAAAAGAGAGGGAGGGAACAGAGGGAGAGTGTATGAAAAAGAGAGGGGGAATGAGGGTATGAAAAGAGAGCACAAGGGAGAAAGAGGATCCGTTCTTGACCGCGGGGGACCTTAGGAGGCGGAAAAGGGGAAAAAGGGCCACACATCCACCCATACAAAGTCTCTGTTGAGATCTAAACCCACTCTATCGCACCTTTTATTGTTTTTACTTTAAACATGATCCCTTGCTCAATTTTCCATCCGTCTGTGCTTTTTCCTCCGATTCTGATTTGAGCTGGCAGTGCAGTAGGGTGTTGATTCCCGTTTCATCTCATAATCCCCCTCTCCGCCTTATTGCATTTATCTATCTCTATCACTTTTTGTCCTGCGTTTCTAAATTTCACCTTCTATCAATTTTGCTCATGCTCGGTGACATTCTCCGTCTTGTGTGTGTGTGTGTGTGTGTGTGTGTGTTTTGAGGTGGCTGGCTGGCCAGTTTTCAGGTCAGTGGGAATTGCCATTGCCTCCCTTCTCAGCTGGAGTCTGGCTCACACTCAGCTACACACAAACACACTCTCTCACGCAGATATGAACACTTATTGTTCACCCCGCTGTCTTTGTGCTAACGTTTTAATCCATATGCACACGTAGCTGCTCGGCCTGCTATACACACAGCCGTCTGAACTTGTAAAGGTACTCTTCTTCAAGGTGCGCCGGGTTGCTTTTCATCCATCTTCCGTCTCGCTCTCTTTATTTGTATTCTCCCCTCTTCGTAATAAGTCATGGTCTGTTTTTGTGGTTCTTCGCTTTCGGATATGACTCACTTTGTTTGTCTGCTCGTATGCAACATCTCAGTCTGCAAAAACCCTTTTGTTTAGTTTTATTTTTTTTTTGTTTCTTTTTAGAGTGCCAGTAGCAATTATGTTTCTTCCATTTTTGCTTTGTAAAACTTAAAATATTCTGTTGTCTGCCCTGAGATAAGTGTTGAAGCAAATACTTGATGTGCTTCATTGTGTAGTAAAACAATAATTAGTCACCAGTGGGAACACAACTGTACTGTTTTAGGTGACGCACACATCCCAGCTTAGGTCGGCAAAGTTTTAATTTCCATGTGGATTCTGTTTGTTACTATATAAAAGAAAACAATTCTCAAAGTTTCTCATTTGACTTTATCCAAATGTTTTAGTTTTAGAAATCTCTGCTAAGCAATATGCTACCAAGCATTGTCTTGGTAGCATAATCTTGTGTAATGCTACTCTAGTATCATGATGTTTACCAAAAACTTCAAAACAAAAATTATCTAATTGGTGTTATATAAAACAACAAAGCAAATATGCTTCCTGCAATTTTTCAAATAATGGAACAAATCATTGTTACAGCTGTAATAGTAATAGTTTAATTATTTATTGCTCATTTGAATTTGATGCATAAACTTTAGCGGTAGTGAGTGGTTGTTTAAGGGCTCAATGCAGGTCGTAGCTTTTTCTGTACTGATTTAAACAATTGTTGCAACCTGATACGAATTAGTCAGGCTATCTCCTGTTGGATCAAATTACCTCTAAAATTCTCCTTAAAGCCCCTTTAGTGGTGGAAACCTTCAGTAGAAATTCTAAATGTTTTAGACAGCTAACCAGCAGTGCGCAGCAATAGATACAGGTTTTATCAGGGTATGCTCAGAACAGAAAACCAGAGAAAATTTATTTGACTTCAACACTTTTTCTGATGGCTCATTAAATAATTTAAACCCCCACAGGGACAATGGAGATCTTAAGCTGCTTTGAAACTGTAAGGTCTAAAAATTTTGGCAAAACTCTCCCGTTCTAGCCAGCCCACGCCTAATGTGAAATACAAAAAGCAGAGGAAGCTGTCTCTGTCTGGAGCCCAGAATGAGTCAACTTTCTTCAGACATTTTTAGAAAAATGTCTATAACAGATTTTTTTATTTCAATCAGCTAAAAAGAATTGAGGTTTAGACATTTTTCTTTCTTGTCTGTGATGTTCTTTCTGTTGTTTTTGACAAGAGATCTAATAAATAAAATGCCTATTTAGACTCATATAGTTGCCCTGCAGTTGGCTTGGAAACTGCAGTGATTACATCTGATTAAGAATTTAATTATATGTTTTTATTCCTCATTATGGGTGGTGAAGAGGCAGAGCGCCCAACCCATGTACGGAGGCGTCACGGGTTCGAGTCCTGGCCTGATGACCTTTGCCGCATGTCTTCCCCTCTTTCCAATAAAGGCCACAAGCATTGATAAAACCTTTACAAAATGTTAGAAAAATTTTAGAAATATTGAAGCAGGCCTCTCTTAGTGAAAAACCGGTGCACTCTGGTCACTCTAAAACAGGAGTAAAATGTAAAATTTTAGCAACTTTGAAACTGTAACTTTTTAAAACCTTGTTATACAATCACTGTTCTTTTATATATTTACATGCCTTTTAGAGAAAAGGTGTTAAACTTTTACAACAGTTCAGAGTACAACGATGAAGTCTTATGCAACATCCATGGTGATTTATGAGGGGCCGTTTAGGACAAAATTTACGTTTTGTCTCTCACACACTACCAAAAACTCTCGCATACTCCAAAAAAGTAGCCACGCACACTCCAAAAAATTACGTTTTGTCTCTCACACACTACCAAAAACTCTCGCATACTCCAAAAAAGTAGCCACGCACACTCCAAAAAATTACGTTTTGTCCCTCACACACTACCAAAAACTCACGCATACTCCAAAAAAATAGCCTCGCATACTCAAAAAAATTACGTTTTGTCTCTCACACACTACCAAAAACTCTCGCATACTCAAAAAAATTACATTTTGTCTCTCACACACTACCAAAAACTCACGCATACTCAAAAAAATAGCCACGCACACTCAAAAATTACTCACGCACATTCAAAAAATACTCAAATTGCGTATACACACACTACTAAAATGTCACACACACACACACAAACGTTAACTTTCTCGCTCACATACACTACTATCAGCTCGCTCACATACACTGTACTAACAGCTCGCACATTCACAAACGTTAACTTTCTCGCTCACATACACTACTACCAGCTCGCGCACATACACACAAACGTTAACTTTCTCGCTCACATACACTGCTAACAGCTCGCACATTCACAAACGTTAACTTTCTCGCACACATACACTGCTAACAGCTCGCACACACACAGACGTTTATCTCTCACATACACAAGACTAAAGTTGAACACACACACAGTACTAAGACTCGTTTTATGAATGTGTGAGAGCGACACTCTTTATGAATGTGTGAGAGCCAGACTCTTTTTGAATGTGTGAGAGCGACACTCTTTTTGAATGTGTGAGAGTTGTCACGGAAGAGGCGGGGCATAATTTTTGGATCAAACTGCGCATGCGTAGATCCTAAACTATAAGTTTCGATTGTTGACTCACTGTATGTTCTATTACTTAGTATATTTGTGCTTTTAAATATATATAGAACGTTTAACTTTCTTGTAGATTAATTGTGCTATAGAAATAAATGAATCTGATTGATTGATTAAAAATAGCAAAATTGCTGTAGTACAATCTGTCCACTGGGTGCCAGTATTACAGGAATTATTAACCGGCGCCAACTAGTGCCGAAGAAGAAAGAGTTTGCTATACCGAACATGGCTAACTCTAATTCGAAACGAGAGAGAATTGGTCAGGCAGCTGCCATTTTAAACACCATTCTATCTTCTCCGGAGGCAACCAGCACTTTGACAGGCGCATTAAACGATTCAACGACTGCCCGCAGTGCTACAATCTGGCACCCAGTGGACAGATTGTACTACAGCAATTTTGCTATTTTTAATCAATCAATCAGATTCATTTATTTCTATAGCACATTTAATCTACAAGAAAGTTAAACGTTCTATATATATTTAAAAGCACAAATATACTAAGTAATAGAACATACAGTGAGTCAACAATCGAAACTTATAGTTTAGGATCTACGCATGCGCAGTTTGATCCAAAAATTATGCCCCGCCTCTTCCGTGACAACTCTCACACATTCAAAAAGAGTGTCGCTCTCACACATTCAAAAAGAGTCTGGCTCTCACACATTCATAAAGAGTGTCGCTCTCACACATTCATAAAACGAGTCTTAGTACTGTGTGTGTGTTCAACTTTAGTCTTGTGTATGTGAGAGATAAACGTCTGTGTGTGTGCGAGCTGTTAGCAGTGTATGTGAGCGAGAAAGTTAACGTTTGTGAATGTGCGAGCTGTTAGTACAGTGTATGTGAGCGAGAAAGTTAACGTTTGTGTGTGTGTGTGTGACATTTTAGTAGTGTGTGTATACGCAATTTGAGTATTTTTTGAATGTGCGTGAGTAATTTTTGAGTGTGCGTGGCTATTTTTTTGAGTATGCGTGAGTTTTTGGTAGTGTGTGAGAGACAAAATGTAATTTTTTTGAGTATGCGAGAGTTTTTGGTAGTGTGTGAGAGACAAAATGTAATTTTTTTGAGTATGCGAGAGTTTTTGGTAGTGTGTGAGAGACAAAACGTAATTTTTTTGAGTATGCGAGGCTATTTTTTTGGAGTATGCGTGAGTTTTTGGTAGTGTGTGAGGGACAAAACGTAATTTTTTGGAGTGTGCGAGGCTATTTTTTTGGAGTATGCGAGAGTTTTTGGTAGTGTGTGAGAGACAAAACGTAATTTTTTGGAGTGTGCGTGGCTACTTTTTTGGAGTATGCGAGAGTTTTTGGTAGTGTGTGAGAGACAAAACGTAATTTTTTGGAGTGTGCGTGGCTACTTTTTTGGAGTATGCGAGAGTTTTTGGTAGTGTGTGAGAGACAAAACGTAAATTTTGTCCTAAACGGCCCCTCATAGTGATTGGTTTACTCTGTACCAACCTACAGGAAATTCATACTGCATTGGCTGTGTTGTACTTTACTGGTTATAACTGTCTTTGACCTGGATTTAAGAGTAATGAGCCATTGGACTGCTAAGTTTGTTTTGCAATGTGTGCGCAATCTAAACACCGAGTTGAAATTCATCAAACGGCAACAAAAGAAAAAAGCATGCTTTTAAGTAGCTTTGAAACCGTGCTTTTCTTGCTGTGGCAACAAAGAGAAAATGCACAGTCTAAGAATCTAGCAAGTTGTATTGCAAGTATTAACACGCCTATGGAGAAGTATTTTACTTTGGAGCAAAATATGGTCCCTTGTACATCCTAACCTGGCACCGATGCACACTAATTCCCACAATAAGCTTTCGGAGGACACAGGCCTGGAGATATGCGAGTCACAGGTTTTTATTAAGCTCTAGAGGTGAAACATAGTTAATGAAACACCTAATTATTTTCCTGTTTGTGTTACTTGGATTGCCAATGCGAGAGCGTGTGTGCTTCTCTTAATGTGTAAGCAGCTGCATGCCAAAACAAATAAATTAACTTTATAAGTATTCATCATCATTAGTCACATACTCGGCCTGGTGCTGATGAGTCAAGTTGTGGTGTTGCCGTGTATTCTGCGCAGAAGACTTGCTGCAACTTGCCTGCATAATTCAGCACACATGCATACTTGTACACACCCATTAGTGCAACTAACGGGAAAAGTAGATCTGAAGGTAGAGAGGCTGTTTTAAGAGCTTAGATAAAAACTTAACAGTGAGGGAAACTGTTAAGGGTGTTGTAATTGCTTTTAAGTAGTCCAAAAGAAGTAAATGATAAAGCAAAAAATGGAGTAAAAAGAGAAAAAGAAAAACGTAGAAGTAGGTGAGGGGAAAGTGTCTCTTCTTCCCGTTCCTCTCCTAATGGAATGTTAATCAGCGGACAGAGGTCAACCCTTTCAGCATTTCAGTGTGTCCTCGGTGTGTGTGTGTGTGTGTGTGTGAGAGGGAGAGAGAGAGATGGGGTAAAAAGGTCAAACATGGAACAACTGCACACAAGTGGTCTATTACAATGTCCTCTACTGCTGCTTTAACAACACTCTCTGGGACACAAAAACGGACATGAACAGTTGTTTGCTTCATCATCCTGTTGTAATTCTGTGTCTTCTTATTTATGAGCTACTTATATTTTTAGAGATCCATATCTTTCAAATTGAAACCCCTTATTTATCCATTACTTGAGTGGGTAATGTCAAACAAATAGATGACTACTGTAGGGCCCTATATATTCCGTTTTATTCTATTTTCTGTCTGATTGACAAGGTTTGTTACACTGATTTGTTAAATGAAGTGCACACATTCTACCATATGTCACATTTTACTGTAGATTCCATTGTAATTGTGGAATGATGTGATTCTTGCTGTAGTTGCAGCCAAGTTGAGACACAAGATGATATGTGTGAAAATATCATGGTGTGCATTTAAGCTTTGCAGACTGGAAAGTGAGTTATGACAAAAGTCTGCCAGGTTAAATGTAAAAAATATTAGAGATTTTCTCAATATCTTCCCTTAATACACAGTAGAGCCAGAGACTAGACCAAAAACCTCAGCTGTACATTTTAACTAAATCAATCAAAAAAAAAAAATTCTCATCAGAGTATCATTTCTGAGCTGGACTGGCGTTTGGTGCAGATGAAGCACGGCTGCGGAATCTCCTCCCGCTCCAACTCCCAATCAGAAAACCCCTCGTTCAGAGAATCATGCCAACTTTTGATCACTTCAATTGTAGAAATGTTCCCAGATTTAAAAACTTTGGCTGAAGTGGCTCTTTCAATTCCAGTCTCCAGTATGGCACAGAGCGCAGATTCAGCCTCCAGATCATCATCAAAACCCTGAGCCTTTTGTACAAGCGAGTGTGCATAATTTCAGTGCAATCATTTATATTATATGTAGTTACTGGGGTCACCTTCAATGGTTTTTGTCACTGCAGAGACAAAGTTACATGCATTCATCTGCTTGATATGTAAAGGCACGATGTAGGTTCTCGGTTTAACTTGCTAAATAAGAATTAATCTGAATGAAAATGAAATTCAAATATATTTCATTATCATTTCAAAAATGTATAATGAGATGATTTTTAAAAAAAATTAATCAGTCATAATGAGAGGGATAGAAAGTCCAACTCAGCCTCTGATTTGTCTGGATGTGGGAGATGACTTGTCTCTTTACTCGCCCTCATGACTAATTGGCCAATCAATGGTTGACAAATGGCCCACCCTGCAGGAATCCTTGATGGAAATCTGGCTGGGTCAAAATGTTTTTGTCATCATGGCTATCTTCTTATAGTAGAAGGGACAAACACTCGGTTCTCATTCATATGACTTCCCATGTTAGTCTGCTGACATTCACCTCTTACCCTCTTCTGGGTAAGAAGAGGAAGTTCTTACCCAGAACTGTTACTCTGTACAAACAGAATTACTCTGTTTGTACAGAGTAACTCTTCATTTTAGTGTCTCGGTTTCTTCAGTTTCCTCATGTTCCCATTTTATCCATTTCACACCAGGATCAGTTTTCATGGGTCAGCAGTCCAATCTCATGTACTGGCGCCTGTTGATTTGCTCATTTTGGGTCAGTTTTACACTTAAATTAGTTGAAATTGCTCTTTCAAATTAAAAGTGCTTGTCAGCTTATTGGGCCGTGTAAGAAATCGGGGCTTGTAATTTCACCAGGGAACAAAACAATCAAACTGAGTCCTTGTTGAGGAGGCACAGAGAAGGAAAACGTACCAAATGTAAAATGATTGCTTGAACCATTTAAATTTTAAAACCAAACAGTTTTGATTGTCATTTTTCTTAAATAAAGAGATAATGTGTTGTTTTGAAAAAGCTCTACAGTATGTCAGACACAAAGTGTGTGGTAGTCTATGTTAGGATCAAAATTTACAGTGAAAGCTGATGTGTCATGATTTATGAAACTGGTGAGGAAGTGACAGCTTCCTTTATCTGAAATGGCCTCCCATTTCAGATAAAATGTGAAACTTGTTTCTCTATAGCCACTGAGTTAGAAGCAGAGCTACCACATAATTTTGGTTACACAGAAAACTGTTAGATAAATGGTGTTAGCCTTGTCTGGCTAATGGCATTTTTTAAGTTCTATATCACAACAGATAACTGCTGCTTTTTTGATATAGATTTCTTTATTCTTTGTTGGAATCCATCAAAGAATAAAATAACTATCCCGTTTTATTAACGACCATAATCTGAGTTTTGTCTCAATAAACTCTAAAGTAAATGCATCAAATTGTACATGTACATGTATTTTTGGCTTTTAAGCCAAGAATATCAAAAGTTCTCTGTTTTGATTAAATTAATGAACAGGAGCACAAACCTTTTGGCAATTTTTAAAGATTTTACCAATCTGATTAGATAAATTGGCAGGAAGGTCTGATCTGTAGCCAGTTGATTGGTGCATTTCTAGATTTATTCATTGTAATATTCAGATGTTTGAATTTCTTTCCAGTTGGATCTGCTAATTGAACTTCTAATTGTAATTCCACAAACTATAGCACATATAAGCTAATTAATAAAACATTTAGGCTCAATAATTGAGTACAACATGCACTAAGCAGAAAGAGACATGCTGCAACACTGGTTTTTAATTCCAACAGAAATTGAAGGAATTACAAGATTACCCCTCATTAATGCATCTGAGCATATGTTTCTAACGTTTCATTAGATTTTCATTATACTTAAAGCAAAATGCTATTAGCTGAGGCATTTATTGACCAAAAACGATGATGTTTTTAGTTTTACTGCATTTAATGAGTATTGAGTTTTTCAAAGGAAAATTGGTCAATTTCTCACAGAGAACAATTGATTGGCACAAATCACTTCATAGCATGGTTTTTGGGGGTGTTATCTTGGTTTTATGGCTTTCTCTCACATCTCTTCCCTCTAAAAAGGGCTAAATAGAACAAAGTTCTCCACAAAGGAAGCAATTTCCCTCTTTGGAAAATCTGTCTTCTGTGTTGACTAGAAAGTCTTGTTCATTATATGTGCCTTTTGCCCTTAATGACTCTGCCATGAAGCAAAATTGCATCGTGCCTGCCTAGTGGCTAACTCAGCACACTTAGGAAAGGCAGCATTAGGAAGAAGCTTCGAGTTAAAGAGAAGTGTTTAGAATTGAAAGCGAAAGGCGACATGATGTAATCGATTTCATTAAAACTTCACAATGAATTACCTGTGAATAGGAATAATATCCTTAGGTCCTTTGATAGGTCCTTTGAGTCACTGTACCTAGAAATAATGATGCGTATGTAGGGGTGTGTGGGGGTGCGTGTGCGGATGTATGTATTTATGTATGTATGTAAATCAACTAAGTAAAAGCAATATTAGACTTCCAAGTGTGTTTTTTTTTTTTTTTTTTGATGAGCTTTACAATAGTTAAAGCGTGCCTTTGTCGTGTGCAGCTTTCTAAAGAGTGTGACCTGCAACGAGTCAATCCCACCGCATTTTATACATAGTTTACCAACCCAGTCTGTCATTGGATAAATATAAACCAACATTTTAGCTGCACTTTCCTAATTTTTATTTATTTTTTTTAAATTATGTGTTTTAAATATCCGGTCCTACTTTTGAGACAATCTTTGGAAAATGTTTGGTTTGTTGTTATTGTTTTGATTCCAAAAGATTGACCTCAAATTTCTAACAACACATAAATAAATGTGAGAACTAAAGCAGGACTGTGCATCACTTTTCTGTGAGGTAATGTTTAAAACCAGAATTGTAAACTAAGAAAGCTTTTTGATTTGTTTGTGTATTCAAAATGAAATTTTCTTTTAGCATTAGCATATTTTTTTTCAATAGGAATAATTGTTCTGTTTTTATTAAAAATAAACAAAAGACCATGTTAGTTAGACCATGTTCCTGTATTAAATCTGTGTTTAGTAGTGTGATGCGATGGTACTTTTACATGAAGTTATTATGATGTGAGAACATTATATTGGCCTCCGCTTACTTCAAACCCAGACAGGAACTTCTCCCCCACCCCACATGTCAGCTGAATCGAGGTTACATCGTGTCTCTTCCATCCATCGATCTTTGTGCGCGTCTGTCAGCCTGACGGTAACTTTGAATTTTAATGCATTTATACATATGTATGACCATACATGCGCTTCAGCGTTGCCACATCCCCTTTTGATTAATTTCACTTTAAGGTGAAATTGACTCTACCGCTGCCAAGACACACACACACAAACACACACCGGTGCACATGACTCCTGACACTGTTGACTGCTGTGGATGTGCACTGCGGGATGTGGTTCCTGAGGTTTAAGTGCTCCCATCTCTACCTCCTCCCCCTCCATCTATCTTCCTCCCGTGGTGTTTGTCAGCATCTCTTTCTGACTCTCCGTTTCTTACCTGTGCTTACTCTGTCATCTCGCCGTCTTTCTCCGGCTCCTCCGCCGTCTCCCATCAGATAGAAGCTGACAGCTGCCATCAGGACTATTTCAGGCACTGGCACACACACACACACACACACACACACGCACACACACACTCTTGTACCCACCAGCAGCGCGCTCTCTTCCCTTTTCACACTTTTACTCTTGTTTGTCACCATCCCCCGTCATTCCTCCGTCCTTCTGTTAGACTCCGTCTGAACATACCTGCCTGGCGGAGAGCGCTTGTCCAAGTTGGATCTCCGTCTCAAAGCTCCGGCCCTCGGCAGCAGAAGATCTGGAGGAGTACCAAAGTGGGCTAGTATTCGCTCTCTCTGCCTCTTCTTCTCCTCTCTACCTGTCCATCTGGCCGCCTACTCCGGGGAGGGGAGGGGAGGTGGTGGGGGTTCTCACCGTGTGTTTGTTTCTCTCCCCCGAGAATCAGCCTCTTTGAGCACGCATCGCTCATTCATTTATAATGAGGTGTCAAGCCTTTCCTCGTCCCCGTGGCTGCACAAATTCCCTTCTTTTGGCGTGATGCTTCTGTCACTTTCAACATGTCTGCTGTGTCTACTTGTCCATCTCCTTCTGTCTTCCTGATTTATACGTCTGTCTGCCCGTCTGTTTTCTGTCTCCTCTGTCACGCTTTCAGAAAAAAGAAAGAAGAGAAAACACAATCTACCTATCAGACTGTGACTGTCTTTTCCATTATTCTGAGCCAGCTTTGGATAAATCTTATTTTACATTTCAAACCAGGAACGATGCACCTCAGGTTCATTCCACTCTTTAGCTCTTTAGTTTCGAGTCAACAGAAAACTGCTAAAAAGCAACGTCAGCATCGTTAGTGGCAAAGCATTTGCCTGTTCCAGCAACTTCAGTGTTTACCAATCCTTCGTATCATTTTTCACTATGTGAGTGTTTAATTTTTTTTTCTACTGAGTTTTTGGTAGATCTAAAAGTGGTAATGCAGTGTTAGCTATCCAGAGAACATGGCTTTATGAAACGGCTCCGTCAGCAAAACTGGGCAACGACTGAAGATCAACTTCCTTTTGTACTTCAATAAGAGTCTGAAACTTAAATGCAGAGTATGAAGCTTAAAGCGTTCACCTTCACAGCCGGGATTCTTACTAGATTGCTCTTGCACCCCACTGTTGCTAACTTAGCAGTTTTGTCTCTATATTTAGTAACTTTTCAGACAACTATAGCACTTTTTTTTTTTTACAATAATACAACTAGCAAAGTCTTCTGACTTATGACTAATCTTATGACTGTTTTTCTGTGTTGTTGGAAACTTTTTCGACTTATTTACAAGATTGGTATCAGCCAAAATAGAAATCGGGAGGCTAGGCGTTTTTAAATATCAGTGATTGACCAGAAAACTGCAATTTCTATGGATTCTGGTTTTACCACAAACATAAGGTTTCATCATATACATGTCTGACAACAGTCTTTCCGCTTAGTTTCATCTACATATACAATAAGTTTTTCTTCTTTATTTACATATATGGTGCATAAATACTCAAATCTGAATGGTTTCCTTTTTCAAGTTTCAAAATGGTACACTAAATTTGCTTTGGGTTTTTTCTAATAAAAGATACATTGTTGCAAAAATGAACACATTAAAAGGTTAAATATGAATATAGTGGACTATGCAATAAATCATGTATATGTTTGCAAAGCTTATTTTTTCTCATAAGGTGAAACTGACGACATTAATTTACTGGTACTTTTTTTGTTTTGTTTTTTTTCATGAAGAACTTTGAGACTGCTGTCTGAGAAAGGTGCTATGTAAATAAAATGTGCTTACTTTAGTGTATAAACCTAACTGAACAGTGTCCATCGTCTTATTTATCTATGTTCTGATAAAAGTAGAAATAAAAGGCTAAACTCCGTTTAATAGAGATGTCATCCCTTAGATTACTATCATCACTCTGTGTCTTTTACTCTACACAGTTAAAAAAAAACTACAACTATTCCAGGGTGTGATAGGAAAATGAGCCATTTATGAAACTTTTTAAAACATTGACGAACTGTAATCCCATGCGTAGTCGTGGGACTTCATACATCCTTGTATGAAGTATAAATCTTTATTCACCTTCCTCCACTCTCTTTTCTTTTTTCTTTTTCATGGCCCACCCTGGTCAACATGGCTTCTTCTGGAGCAGGTAAGAGTTTCTTTTTTTTTTTTTTCTTAGTTTATCTGACCTCTCTTTGTGTGTCTGTGAAAATCTGTGCAGTGGGTCACAGGACTCAAATTTGGGTCGTCTGGCTTTGTTAATCAAACACTTTGCACTCTTCTGTGATTAACAAACACACACACGCTTCCAATCAAAGGTCGGCCGCAGACAAAAACTTTCCTGTGTGTTGATTTACTAAACTAGTTAAGCTTTAACTTGACTTTGCAGGACCGAAGGTTTTATTTGTTTCCTTCGTTCATGTGTCATCTTTCTTGCTGGAATGTTTCATCCGTTCCTCGTGAGATTGGCTTTTTCCTTCCCTCCCACTCAGGCCTGGCGTGGGACCGTCTAATGTCCATGTAATTTCTTGATAAGTGGGAACATTTTGTAGTCTCGGAGTGTGTGCAGGTCTCATCACCTGCAGGATGTTGTTTTCCCTGAGCTGTCTCTTGTGAGCTCTCTCGCCTCTGAAGCGCCACTCCTCCAATTTGCCATCATTCTGTATTCTCTCCATCTCGTTTGCTTTCTTGAGCCTCCCTCGCCCTCCAGTCCCTTATCTTCCTTTTGCAGCTCAGCCTAGGCCGGAAACATCACTTGTGCAAACCTGCTGTCGTGTTTGCGTACATGTGAGGATTTGAGTGTGTGTGTGTGTGTGTCTGCACATTGTTCTGTGGTGCATTTCATTTCTCAAAGAAAGGTGTTTTTTTTTTCTGTGTTGTGCTGCTGATGTGTCTGTTTTGTCCATTTCGTATATTTCCCTCTGCATCCCTCTTTGCCTCAGCTCTTTTTCCCTTCTTTCCCTGGTTCTTCAGTTTTACCATCTGTTCAGAAATCTGTCGGGCTCTCCTCTGTGTACGTTTACCTGAGCGGATAAGGTGTTTGTGAGCATCTTTCCTCTTGTCACTTGTAGAAATTGAATATTTCAAGTCATTTTCTACTTCCCAGTCAAACTTCCTACATTACTGGGGCAAGGAGGGCTTTGTCTCGCATGGTTTCCCATCCAAACCACCTCCTGCAATCTATTGAGCAATTAAAACCTAAGTTGTGACGGAACGTCTTTTTTCGGATAGTAAAGATGTTTTTCAGCTACGCAAACACACCATACCAAAGCACTAAAGGGCCACACTCATCAGTAAGGAAGCTTTTCCTGAGGGAAGAAAACTTGGTTGGCACTTTTTGGTATCACTGAGGTATAAGTATAAAAGAAGTAAAAGGCTTCTGGAAAGAGAACTATTTAAATATACTATTCTATTACTGAAGATAACAGGTAGTTGAACGTGTTGGAGACAGATTACATACAGAGACTACTTCTGTTAGCAAAGCTAGTTGACTTAATCACCAATATAAGATTCTAAAGTTTAAAGAGTGAACTGTGTAATTAGTTTTGAAATAATCCAATTTAACCAGGGAGATGATTGGCTGCTCTCTCTCACATATGGTGTGACGTTGCCTCTGATCTTTATTTTCTTACTTTCTTATTAGATGGAAGATTTTATATTCAAACACTAACAGCAAATCAGAATGTTTCTCTCAAATAATAAAAACTTCTCAATATTGAAACTGATCTTGTCAGCAGAAAATAAATATTGTATCTTTTTTGGATATGCAAATAGAATAGTGTGCTGTGGTATGTCTTATTCACATTCACCTGTCCCATTGTGGGATCATTGCTTTTTTTTTCAATAACATTTTTTCTTGTAAAGACGTTACTGTTTTAGTTGATCCAGAAGCTAAAAATAAGTATTTTGTTGTTTATAGTTCTTAAGTAGTACCACGCTTGTACAATTTTATTGGTGCATAATATGTTGTCATTAACGTCGGTGTCAGAGTTAGTCCATTTTTAACACGTCTGATTGGTAAAACTGGGGTTATGCAACTAATTTATGTCTATTTACAACTTGTTGCAGTTTGGGGTTGACCATCTTGTATTTGCTTGGTCATGTGACATTCATGGTCATGCAGCAGAGGATTGTGGGGCGTTAACTAAAGATTAGAATCACAGTCAGCAGTTTGATTATTTTTAAGTTTTGAAAGGGTAGAGAAATGTACATAATACATATAATACCAAAAACCATCAACTGAGCCATAACAGCAATAATAATATGGGACATTAATATGATTGTGCATTCAATCATGTAATATGTATAGCAATCCTGCAAGTTTCTTTGCATTATTAATATTGCATTGACATTACAATGATGATAAAGGTGCATTTTTATTATTATGTTTTTTAAGCATTTTGTTTTATGACATTAGGTTTTTGCACTGCTCTTTACCTACTGTACATCTCATACAGAGATGAAATAAAAGGATGACCCAGATTTGGGGGAAGATGAATGAGACGGAACAGAAGGATTACCAATAGACTAAACAAGGGGGAAAAAAGAAAAAAAGAAGAAGAAAAAGCAGGATTGTGAGAAAGGGAGGAGGTAGGGTGGCTGGTGAGAGATTTTCAGGCTACACCTGTTTCATGTCAGCGCTCCCCAACGCATTCTCCCCAGTCTGTCTTACCTTCCTCGTTCTTTCTTTCCTGCGTCGCACAGCACAGACGGGGGAATAGGAGGGGACGGAAAAGAACATGTCATTCAGAGAGGAAGCAAGTCGGGGGCCCCATGTGTGCTTGTTTGCCTACTCGCGCGTGTGGGGTGTGTGGGCGTGTGTGTGCGTGTTTGCGTGTGTGTTCTCAAGCAGCCACTTGTCGATCTGAGAGAGTGTGTGTGAGTGTTTGAAGAGAGATTCTCAAACAGCATTATTAACTCTTCTGGGTTTTTAGATGGGTCGCCTCCCATTCTCAGACAATGCACACGCACACTCTCTCTCAGTAACGGAAAGCTGCACAGGGCACATTGACAGCTCCCCAGGCTCCTATCCTGGAAAGACGAGACAGGAGCGCAGTGGAGCATGCTGGGATAGCTGAGGACCTGGGCGTTCATCTCTGAGACCACCCAGCTCAGTTAATACTTAATGTCACACACATACACAGATGCTGTTTGAGAAGATGCAATGTAATAAACACACGCGTGCACGTCCCATACACAAAGCCAGTCCAGCATCCTGACACACACGTGCAGAAAAAACAGAGTGAATGAAATATTCAGGGGTCCATGAAATAATGATGAGCACTGATGGAATGAAACTAGCTAATTTAACTGGGACCCTTTCTTTTTCCCCTTTGTTAGAGAACAGCAGCACACGCGAAGCTTGCAAGAACACACACCTTCATTGAATTAATTGCAACTGGAGATCAGAAGTGACAGCTTATGAGCACCAGAGGGACAGTTTCCAGACCACAGTGTGTGTGTTTTTCTTTTTTCCCTCCTCAGAGATGAGGCACACTGATGTTTGCATCAGAGCGTGCATGGACATGCTCACCATCACAAGGAGAGGGTTTGGATTTTACAGTGGCTTGATTGCGAGGAAGCACACATACACAAATACACACAGAGTGTGAAAGTAGGGCAGCGTTTGCTTCCGTGCAACAGCTAGTGAGTGGGAAGTTCAGCAGGATTCCTATAAAGCTAAATAATGCTGGCTGCCATTTGTAGCATTGAGATAGAAGTTTGGTAATCAGTTAATTAAATCAGCTAATTAAATCAGTGTTTGGAGGCGTGTGTGTTTTCCACATTTTGCTTTTCTGAATGGGAGCAAACATCAGGAGGAAGCGGACGGACGGAGGGGGGGTGGGGCCCGCCGAAAGACTTAACGGGACTCTGCAGATGTGTTTATGAAGCGTTCCTGTGTGGTCGTAGGCGTTCCTGTCAGCCGTATGTGTGTGTTTTCAAACAGCATTATTAGCTCATCGGGATTGGCTTCTGCTTTGTGTGTTTAACTTCATCTGTTTCCAACAGCAACAGCCTCGCATTCCCCACAGGCGAACGGCAAGTGTGCGCCGTGCAATTTTTCCACTGATGTCAGCTTTCGGACGAAGCGTGACCTTACTGTATAAGTTGTAGCGCCGAGATGCTTGTGCTATAAGAGATGGCGTTAACACAGCACTCTGGCACGGGTTGTGTCCAGTATGAGCAGAGGTAAACTATGGCAGCTCGCAAAAATATTCTTACTCCCCTGATTTGTCCCACTTAGGGCTGAGTGATATGGACTTATTATCACAATATTTTGTGCTATTATTGTAATAACAATAAAAGTGGCGATAAGACCTATTTATTACTTCTTTTTTAGGTAACTGCATGTCTGTGACTGCATATAACAGCAAAAATAGCCCTACAAACACAAATACTGCTCTTGAAAATTATTCCTATTTGTGATGCACTTCTTTAGGACACGAGTCACATAAGAGAGTGGGATTTGCATCACAAAAGTGCACACAGTAATGGCAGTTAATCACATTTTCAAATTTGTTGATATCTATTGATGCTTTTGTTAAACTGTCATTGATAAAATTTGCGTATTCAACGATAAATCAAATACAAAAAGATTCGCAAAGCTGACACAAAACCAACACAGTATTGAGTCTCAGCAGCCGAGGGCAAAGGGATGCCACACTGTTCAGATTTTATTTGCAATAAAGTTCGAAAATCATGCATCATTTTCTTTTCACTTCACAGTTGTGCTTTACTTTGTTTTAAGCACATAAAATTTCTAAAAAAATACATTGAAGTTTGTGGCAGCTTTTTTTTTCATGCAACCTCTCATCGCAGACATCACATCTCGCCCTCGAGGCTTTTTACTTTTTGCAGCGCCTTCAAAACCCCAGCACATTAAAGCTAAGCTAGCAGAGTTGTTATCAGCCATACTACTCGCTCTGACTTGGGGCTGTTTGGAGCGGTAACATGCTTGGAAGTTGCAGAGAGCAAGGGTTCAAAGTAAATTACACATCAACGTGCAACAGCGAGGCATTTGTCAGAGCATGCGCATGTCTGTTTACACATGACTTTCGGAGCTGATTTTACGAGTGCAAGCTTCTCGCATGTGACATCAAGCTCGTCTCATCCAGTGAAGCTCTAAAAGTGACGGATACCCCACCGCTCGGCAGATTGGCACTACAGATCTCTGCTGGTGCCGCCCTTTAATCTGTCCCCCTGCGCGTCACCCTAATCCTTCTCCCGCCGACCTGCACCGACAGGTGGAGGTTGCAACGGGGTGCCCTTGACCTCCGCTGGACAGTGGGTTTGCGTAGGACTGGATCAGACTAGATCAGGCCTGACTCATTCTGCCAGCATCCGTCTTTGAGCTGGCGTCAGCCGAAGCTCTTTTTGGGGAAGTTTTACTTATCCACCAGGCAGAGGAATCATTCTCTCCTCATTTTCAGCTATCCAGCGAGTTGTGAAAAAGTATTTCCGCCTTTGCATGTGTCTTTTGTTTGCTTTTTTGACACATTTAAATGTTTCAGACCGTCAAGGATAAAGACAACCTGAGTTCATACAAACAATAGGGACTAAACAATTGTTTTCAAATTGTTTCATCTAAGGAAAAAATGCTTTGGAAACCAAATTGACATTTTGGGAAAAAGTAACCGAATAGCTGGGTGTGCTAATTTGAGCAGCAACTGCTACCTTCAAGTGTTTTCTATGCCTACAGTAATCACAGTGCGCCACTGTGAAGTACTTGTGATCTACTCTTCTTTGCAGAATTGTTTCAATTCAGGTCCAAAACCTTTTAATTTTTTTTAGTAGATTTGGTGGCGTGTTCTGGATCATTTCTTGAAGTTAACTTAAACAGCATTTCCTGGTAAAGAGCAGAATTTACGGTACCATCAATTATAGCAAGTCTTCTCGGTCCAAAAGCAATGTCTAACATCACACTACCTCCACCACGTCTGAACACAGGTATGGCATTCTGGTTTTGTTATGCTGTTCATTTTTACACCAAATTTTACATGGCAGACATTTTCCCTTAATGTCTCAGGTTTTATGAAGATGATGTTTGTGTTTTCACTTTGGAGCGCTCTCATTCATACCAGTTTTGTCCAGTTGCTTCCTTATTCCTCAAACATGAACATTGACCTTACCTGAGCCACGTGAGGCCTGCATTTCTTTACATGCTTTATTGGGCTCTTCTGGTTTTCTGGATGAGTTGTTGATGCACTTCTGGAGTACTTTTGGTAGGTGGTCAGACCTCGGAGGGATCTTCACTGTTCTATGTTTTCTTGCTTTGTGGATAATGGCACCAACTCCGATTTTATCCAAACCAAGCCTTTGAAATGGTTTTCCAGACTGGTAGATGTAAATTACTTTGATTCTCATCTGTTTTTGAATGTCTTTAGATCGGGGCAAGACGTGCTGTATTATGAGATCTTTTCCTGTTGTCAGGGTTCTACTAATTCTCCACATTTAACAAACTTGGTAGATTAGTTTATTTCTTAATTAATGAAATAATTTAAAAGCTTCATCTTTTTACTCTTATCTGTCTATTAACATTTGCTTGCAACATTTAAGTGTAACAAAAAGCAGAAAAGAAAAAAATAAGGGAGCAGAATGTTTTTGCACTTCTCTCTAGGCCTTAGGATATTTAAATATCGTCTCCAGAAAGGCTGTATTTTATTTTTTTTTAAGTGGCACTCTCCAGTGGCCTTTTAAATTTTTTTCTGGCTAACTTACAAGTCAAATAAGAAGTTGGAGCATGACGGTTTGCAAAATCACGTTGTTTTTTCAGGACTCCTTCCTGGCAGAGACGTCTTCCTGTCATTGTCAGTCAATTGACGATAAGCAGAGTAACATAATGCAGGAGCCATCTGAAGACACTCTGCCTGGCAGAGTGAAATAACAATGGTACAGCAGCACAGGCGAAATCAAATTAAGAACCCTGTTTACTCTCAGAGTGTAGGAGAAAGAAGTCTGCAGAAGCTGGTTTTTGTTCTTTCTGATTGTAAATGGCAGCTAATGGTTCCTCCTGAAGGTAGAGGAACAAGGCAGATCTTTTTATACTGATTTTGTTTAGATAACAGCTGAAGGAGGGGGTTGGTGGATTGGCTGAACATCAGCATATTGTTTATCATTGCCCTGCAGGTTAGCACAGATAAATCTCTGAGGTTGTATTTGCGCTGTCAGATCCACTTATATTGAGTGGTTCCTTTTTTGTTTCTCGTTGACTGGCAACAGAAAGGACAAAATTAAATAGGTCTGCATTCTACAAAACCAATTTATTTTATTGTTTGCCGGACATGAAGTCTGATCAAGTTTCCCTGCTTCAAACAATGGCCGGCAGAATTTGTTTTTAGATATGTCTGAGAGCCCAATTCCAGGGTGGGAAAAAGCCGAAAGAAATAAACACAGCAGAATTACATCATCGTGGGCTTTTCTTTTAGTTACATCAAACAAAAATGGCAACACCCATCATCCCAATTACCCTTCAGATCCCACTGTTTATTTACTTGAAGTCATAAGTTCAGTGTTAAAGGTGGTGAAAAGGACAATCCACAGCAACTAAATCCTTTGTTTGCATTCATCTCAGACGATGTAAATGACAAGTAGACGGGCAAACTCAAAGCACTGTGGTTCTGGAGATTCCATCCCTTTGTCATTTTACCGCTGCAGTTTTGGTCATTCTATACTCAGATTTTCCATGGATCATGAAACAAAGCAGTTGGATGTTCCCAGTTTGACAACTGAGATGTAAAGTAGTGTACTACTCATTGGCTACTGTAAGGACTTAGGCATCTAGATGTCTTGAAAATGACTTGCTGTTGCTCAAACCGAGCATCAGAATGAATGGGGAAGAAGGGGACCTTAAGTGACCTTGAATGTGTTATTGTCATTGAGCTCGGACTAACGTGCAAGGATTTTTCACACACCATCTCCTCTAAGATCGACAAAGAATGGTCCAAAAAGGAAAAATTATTCCATCTTTAAAGTACGCGTTAGAGTATTAATTTGAAACTTTGTTGAAAACTGATACAATCCAGTTAACTTAAGCCCAAAGCAAGCAATTATATAGCTGAGGTGTCGACTTTGAAAACACTTTCAGACCCTCAGACACAAGTAGCTATCACACTCATCGCAAAATATCTACCTTCAGGCTTTTGACCTTACCTGCCAGCTACGGAGACAGAGAGACGGTAACCCCTGGAGACCTGTGAATACCCTAATAATCACTTAATGGCTGCTGGTGCCTTGCCTTCAGGGTAGTTTTGAGCTTTTTAAATGTCTCCTGCGGGGAGGATTGATAATGCGGCCATCCAGTGGAGACAAGCAAGCCTAAATTCTCAGACTGAATGTCTGATGCGGAAGCCGAGGTGTCCTTGCAGCTCAATGATCAATGGAAATTTTAATGTTCCTCCAGTCTGCCTGTTGATTGAATTAAGGTTTTATTTTCATTCCTGGACGTCCCTTTGTCCTTTTATTTAGACCTAGATCAGCTAAAGTGGGGAATATGGACTTCAGTCTGATACAAACTGGGATGTTCTTATCTTGCGTAGCCTCTTTGTGTCAGCCTTATAAAATTTTGGATTCGTCTTGCTTTCATCTTGATTCTCCCCCTTTGGCCTCTTTTTCCATGTGAGCCTGTAAAAACAATATCCTGAACTCTACGTACAACTCAAATTGGGATTTCAGTCTGTGTTGCCACTATAGATGCAGAAAGCTCTATAAAATCCTTTGATTGTCATCACCAAACTCCTGCAAGAGCCCCAAAGATGCTTTACATCTATTTTTTTCTCAGCTTGTCCCTTTTTCTCCCTACAGACTCATTTCAATGCAGTGGCTATAGATCTGTTGTCAAAAACATGCTGTAGTTTTGTGTCTGCGGTCACTTCTTTGTCACCCTGTGGTTTGAGTGTCTTACAAATGAACTTCTCTGTAGTACATATAACAGTTTGGCGAATCAATTCATGACTCGGTGATAAAACTCAGCGGTTATCAGGTGTGATGCCTACAACAGAGTCAGCAGCGGCACAGCTTTCCTATTGATTGCCAGGGAACCCAATGCTTTTGTCTTTGATGTAGTTTTAAAGACCTAACATCCTCCAGCTTATCTATTTTAGAGAAACACACTTGATAATATTGGTATTTTTGTTTACTTACTCCCTTTTTTACTCGCATCACATGAAATTCAACTCTTGATAGCGGAGAGTCGCCTAGAATGTCAACCAGAACCTGACAAGATTTCATTTTGACCGAGACCAAGCATTAAATCAAAGAAATCTTATCACTTTCTGGTCAGCGAACGCACCAAACCCAAATGTTAACAGTTTCACGCAACACTCTTCAGTTATTCTGGTCTTAACAAAATGATTTTGGTGAGAAGATTAGTTTGGATTTCTGCTCTGTTTTCAAACTTGCTGCCAGCTTTTCAACAGACAGGCAGTCTTCTAGTTTCAGTGCCTGTTCATGGTTTTCACAGCCAAAAATATTTTTAAAATAAAATTAGAGAGAGTAGTGTAGCAGCATTGTCAGTCAGCTGTCCAATAGTATGCAGGAATAGACAGGGAAAGGGGAGGATTGTGTTACTCTAAACTTCATGTATAAGGGAAAAACTTGAGCACTTTCGTTAGCATGTCTGTCATATGAAGGCTATTTTGATAATCTTTTAGTTTGTACCATGAACTAAACATTCTTTATTTGTAACACATAAAATTTCCACACTTAAACTAGACATGCACTTTGTAATAGGCTAGATAACCTCTAATTTTTGAGTCATTTTTTTCCTTGTAGTAACAACTTCAACACTGGAGAGAAAGTTTACTATTTTCAGTATCAAAATGGCGTTTAAAAATAAAGCACACAGTGTAGGAAGCTGCTCTGAAGGAAACAGACATGATGTCTTATTTATCCTGCTACAACAAAGAGCTATGTTGGTCATTTTGCTCCTTTGCCATTTTGTTTGCCTGACTTTTGGCATAGAGAGAGGAGCTACCTGCCACAGGAGGTCAATTTGTACCTGCATTGGAGACATTTTGCTGAAACTGGGAGCAAATCGACCCTCAGCAAATGTTCGCAGATGCCAGGGTGGCTGGCAGGAGGGCGCTTTGTTATAGTTAGGAGCTTTAAATCTGCTGGTCATGCTTAGGATTTAAAAACGATGTGAGCCTGTTGGAAATCTCAGAGTAAAGGACAAGTTTATTTCTTTATGATATCAAGAAAATACTGTTCCTTAAAATTGCAGCAACATCTATTGTTATTAACCCACATTTTCCTTGCTGTCTTTTTACTTGATATATTCGCTACTCACCAGAAGCTTTAGTATATCAGCCACGCAGCATTTATCCTGCCCTAGAACCCCGACACTTTCCTTCAATTTAATTGGCTAGGATACAGCAATAAAAGGGACTTGCTTGGGGTGTCATTTATCCAAAATACAGAACTGCTGATAAAAATCTACTGTGCATTCTCAGAGTTGCACACAAGAACTAGCAACCCTAATAGTTTATGGACAATTCAAGATGCTAAAGTCAGCCTATAATGTCACTTTTAAATATTTTTATAAAATGGTTTCTCTTTTAATGTGTTGTGACATTGTTTTAGAGCGATTCCTCTCACGCACTCGGTACCATGTCCTGTTTGCCCCAAATAAAACGAATACTTACAGCAAGAAGACAAAAAAAATCATGCTGATTATTGTAAAAGGGACTGGACTTGGTCAGCATCAGCAGGACAATGTTTTACAGAACCCAGAGACTGGAAATTGGACACAAATCTGTGCCTGTTATTGACTAGATTTGTCTTTTCCGTTTCTGAGTTCATCTCAGCTTTGTGGGCTACGAATGAATGACATTTTCCTTTAGGGAAAAAAAACTTGTACACCAATGGAAACCAAAAAAAAGATCAAATGCAACAAAATACCTTTCTCTGACCTTATTCTGGCAACAGATGTTTTCGCCATCTGATGTGTTAGATTTGGAAACTTTATATCTCCCTCCCACCAAAGTCATTTAATCAGGCTCTCAGATAATTCTGCGTGCGGTGATTAGACGTCGTTTGATATTTGATATAACTTGTCTCGTGTGAACAGCTTGATGTTGTGCCGATGTGTCCGATTCTAGCTCCCTTGTTTCCTTCCTTGTGTTTTCTTTCCAGTGCTGCCAAGTGTTGATTGAGCAGAGGGAGGAGAATGGAATGGAAATGTACTGCAGAGTTGTAATTCTCTTCATCTAATGGGCCAGCAGTGGAATCGGAGAAATGTGAAAAGGATTAAAGCCGGGATAAATGCTCAAGAGACGGGAGAAGCCTGGAGATTACAATAAGAGCTTTGTTTTCCCTTGCTATCGAGCCGAGGTTTCTGCAAGGATCCATTATTCTTGCTTTGATGCTGGTGTCTCAGTGAAAAGTATTTGGCGCTGATGCATTGTTTCAACAGCAAAAAGGGATATCACTGCAGTGCTATTCAGCATAATTTGGCTTCCCTCCTCCGCTGCAGCCCCCTGGCCCTAACTCATCCCCTGCCCGCTTCGTTCTGACACTGCACAATTACCTGTGGTGCTAAATCAGAGTTGGACAGTTGTGGCTAAATATGGACCTTCATGCCCGCTGTCACCTTATAGAGCTTTAAGTGGAAAGCGGGGTAGAAACAACTCTGAAATACTCCTGATAAACACAGCGGTTACCCAGGACGACGATTGTAGAGGACACCGTTTGTCACTTAGATGGTGCTGGTTGTCAAGGAACAGATTGGAAGACACCAAGGAAGTTGGGCGCAATTAGAAGGGTGGTGACTTATTGCGCATGATTTAAAAAAAACAAACAAAAAAAACAAAGTCCAGAGCTGCTGCGGTATTTGCTGCTGCACACTGTTGACGCTCTCCCATCCTCAGCTGTTTGTGCGTCAGACGCATCGATCTGCCAAGAGTGACAGATATTCCTGGGCAACATAATTTCGCATCGCTCCTCTCGCCGCAGATGTTCGTCCCCCCGCCGTGCACGCCCAAACGTACACCCTGCCACACACATAACGTTGAGCACTCTGCATGCATCCAAGCTCCAGCTGTTTCAGCAGTTAGTGGGACGTGGTAGATGCCTCTATTAGAGAGTTGCAAATCCCTGCAGAGGAAGGAGAAAAGAGATGAAGTGAGCGACGGTTGAGGAATGAACAATGACCCCGGTGCTGCAGGGAGGGCGGGGAGGGACCGGGGTCTGGCTCTGGCTCGTCTCACGGCAGTCATTCTGAACATTTCTGGATCAGACTTTAAAGGCCTTTAGTGGACGCAGGGAGGGAGAGGTGCACGCCGCGGGGGTGGGGTTTCGACGAGGGGTCTTGGAACCGGGTGATGAATGTCCGCGGAATTTTCCAAGAATGTCGGATGGGGCTTTTCAGAGGCGGCCCCTTCAACGAGGGCAGATGTAGCCCCGGGGGAAATCACAGGATCATCATTCCTTCCCTGCTTACCTATTTCCCTCCAACACACACACACTCACAAACGCATCCCAACTCACATTCCAGAGGAACGATCTCGCCGGTGGGACCATCAAGGAGGAAGCTTAAAGGGAATTGAACCCCCAGCTGTGGAGCATGGTTACCTCCAACCTTTGCAGATGGTTTTATTTACTTTTTGCTAGGATTTATGTTTGCAAGTTTGAAGCTTCTGCCAGCTGATGTTTGAGCACCTAAGCAGAGCTTTAAATTAAAGTACAGATTTGATAAATTCCATCAATCAGAGCAGCATCTTAATCATCCACAAACTTAAATGTATTTCATAGAGATTTTTTTGTGACGGATCATCACAAAGTAGTCGACATTTACGTAGCAGGAGGAATAGATGCTTCATAGAATCAGCTTTCAGTTCAATTACTGCTGCATGTCACCATACCCCAAAAGACCACTTAATCCATCATTTTAAAATAACCGGTCTGCCACGACTGCAAACCAAGAGCTACTTTTGGACGCTTCTGAGCAAAGCAGAAAATCTAATTGGGAATTTGTGGCAAAACTGGAACACTGCTGCTCAGAGATGTCTCTGTCCACACTAACCGAGAGTGGAAAAGAATAGAAACAGAAAAAAATAAAGGGAAAATTTGGTACATGAATGCAAAAAGTAGGAGACATACGCCAAAGTATTAACTCAGGAGCTGTGTATAACTGCTCACCATGCTGTTTTATATTTTTATGGCCAATAAATGCACAATTTTTTTTATCTCAATATTATGCAGTACTGCTGCTGTTTGTTTTTCTTCTAATAAAATGGGTTGAGGTTTGTGGTTGCAAAGTGACAAAATGCAAAAGGGGTGTGAATACTTTTGCAGGCCACTGTGTCTGACTCACCCAGGCAATGTCTGACTCATACCGTAGTGCTATTTTCTACCATTTTCCCTCCATCCCATCACCACTGCACTTATGGCATCGCAGCTTCACTCTCCAAAGCCTTGTGAAGGTAGATGGACGACACGCTGGAGGCTCAATTAAAAAAACTCATCTCAGATTGATTAGCTTTCCCCAAGTGTGGATGTTTGGGTTGATCTTTTTTTTTTTTTTTTACTTTCCAGCATTCGATGATGTTTCTTGCTTGGGATGAACCGGTGTGGGTGGATTTACAGATAATAAGCGGTAGGAAGGTTGGGAGAAAAGAAAAAAAAGACGACGGTGAGCTTTCAGCAAGTTGACCCAGTGTGGGAGGCTCGCATGCAGCCTCTGATAAGGGCCAGACTGCAAACTGTTTCCTCCAGATTCCTATGAATGCTAATCAGGAGGAGCAGAAGACGAGATTGGCCAGTTTGTCTTCTGAGCGTCTGCCACTGCTCTCCCCGTCCATCTCCTGCTTTCCCTCTTTTCTCGTTTTCTTCTGTCTTTTTTTTTCTTTCTTTTTTCCTCCTCTCAGTCTGAGCGGAGATAGTCGTTACAAAGCTTTGGAGATTTAGCGTGAAAATGAGGAAAGGCCCTTGGCTTTTCTTTTCATTGTCGACGTGTTTCCATGTGTGTGCTGAGTGCTCTGTTGATTCACCATATGGGAAAGGTTCTCTTGCATCGTGTATTCTTGTTGCACTCGGCCCCCTGTAGATTTACCTCCAACAAACTGTCATAACCAGCTCATGCACTCTTACCGCGACCTCTGACACACAGCCTAGCCTCTTCCTCTCCCGGTTGAACCCCCTGCCACAACATCTGATCCCCGGATTTGTTTGGGATTCTCTCGGATTCACCCTCATTCCTCCCCTCCCTTTAACATGGTGCTTGTCTGTGTGTCTCCCGTGTCTGTGCACATGAATATAATTACATATCACCCTCCACCCACACAGTCTTTGATTTATTCCAAGGAGACAAAATCTTGTATTGTTTTTTTTTTTTTTTTTTTTTTTTTTTTTTTTATTGAATTTTCTCTTTTTTGACATAACAAATTTACACACAACAAACTTAACATTATAACATGTACTTATACACTCTTGCATTCACTCCCCCACTCACCCTTCAAACCTGCATTTGTTTGGTTCCAAAAATATCAAAAATCTTTTAGATTAACTTAGAGAAAAAGGAAAGAAAAATAACAGAACAATATATGTATAGAAACTGTAGACAAGACAGCCATTAATAAGTTCCACCTTCAGTCTCTATGGTCTTCATATATGGCTCCCAGAGAGTCTCAAAGTCCCGTTGTTTACCCTTGGCGATGTATGTTAGCTTTTCCAGTCCGAGCGAATTTGCAATTTCCTTCTTCCAGAGTCCCAAGGAGGGTGCATCCATGCCTCTCCAGCATAATGCTATAGATCTTCTGGCTTGAAGAAGTCCATAGTCTATCAATTTAGTTTTCCTCTGTGATTGTTTAAATTCCACTGGGTATATTCCTAGCACACAGATTTTAACCTCTAATGGGACTTTTACCTTAAACAATTCCGATAGACACCCAATAACATCCCTCCAAAACTTCTGAATTTTAAGACATTCCCACAAACAATGGAGAAGAGTTCCTTTTTCAGACAAACATTTAGTGCAAGTATCTGGAATATCACTGGACATATGATGAAGCTTAACTGGTGTTATATAGGTTCTCATAAGCCATTTATATTGCAAAAGTTTAAATCGTGTGTTTATCGTTTGTTTTTGTGCTTTTAAACAGGCCTGATTCCAGTCTTCCTCATCTATATCTTCGAAAGTATCTCTTCTCCAAGCGTCCAACTTATCTATTGCTGAGTCCCTAGAGGAAAGCATTAACAAATTATAGAACACAGAGAGAAAACCTTTCCCTTTTGAGTCTCCAACACACACCTCTTCTATTTTTGTTAAGGGTGGAATGTCAACTATTTGTTTCAGTTTTGATGACATAAAGTTTTTCAATTGCAAGTATTTAAAGAAATGTTTTGGGGGTATTAAATATTTCTTACATAGCTGATCAAAAGTAAGTAACTTGCCATCAACATACAGATCTTTAATTTTCTGAATGCCTTTGGTTTTCCATAGTTTAAATCCTCCATCATTTTTTCCTGGGATGAACCTTTCATTACCCCAGATTGGGGTAAATTGTGATAGCTCTGGACGCTCACCTACATGTTTGTGTGCTGCATACCAGTTTGTAATCGTATTTTTTAAAAAGGGGTTTTTTGTGGTCTTTTTTAATGTCTTTAGTTCCGAAGAATATAGAAAGGTATTTAAGGGGAAATCTGGAACAGATTGCTGTTCAATATCTACCCAGGCTGGAGGTGTCGTCGGACAAAAGTAATGGGTAGTTGATGTTAGCTGGGCGGCCATATAATACCATCTGAGATTAGGGACTTGAAGTCCACCTCTTTCATAGGGCAGATAGAGTAGTTTTAAGCGGAGTCTTGCTTTTCTATTACTCCAAATAAATTGATTAAATAGTTTGTCCAGACTGTCATAAAATGAATCTGACAGCGGTAATGGAAGTGTTTGAAAATAATACAAAAATTTGGGCAAGATTGTCATTTTTAATAAATTTATTCGGCCTATCATAGATATAGGCAGGTTTGACCATCTATTTAGCATTTCTGTGACTTTTTCCACAAGGGGATTATAATTTGTTGTGCTTATTTCATTAAGAGATGGGGTGACCTTAATGCCCAAGTATGTAAAACCTTTTGTTGTTGTTTTAAATGGGGTAGTCACAATAGGACTTCTCCTTTCTTCTTCATTAAGAAACATTAACTCTGATTTAGAATTATTAATTGTATATCCTGAAAATTCACCGAATTCTTTTATTAGATGTAATAATTTAGGAATACTGATCTTCAGATTACTCATAAAAAATATGATATCATCCGCAAACAGGGAAATGAGATGATCTCTTCCTCCAATTCTAATACCAGATATTCCTGTATTTGCTCTAACAGCCATTGCCAGAGGTTCTATTGCCAATACAAAAAGTAGTGGTGACAGGGGGCAACCCTGTCTAGTTGACCGTTGTAAGTTAAAAGGTTTTGACATGTTATTATTAGTTAAAACTTGTGCTTGGGGATCGGTATATAATAGTCGTATCCATTTTAGAAAGGTTTCACCAAATCCATATTTGGGGAGCACTTCAAACAGATAATCCCACTCTATTCTATCAAAAGCTTGACGTGCGTCTAATGATAACATTGCTGTGTCCTTACAATTGTGTTTTTCATGCAGTACATTAAGAACCCGTCTTATATTATGGTAGCCTTGTCTTGCTTTAATAAATCCTTGTTGATCATCTATTATTAAAGTGGGCAGGTACTTATCTAATCTCCTCGAGAGGGCTTTACACAAAATCTTTGTATCACATCCCATAAGACTGATTCCTCTATAAGAGGAGCATTCAGTGGAGGGTTTGTTTGGTTTTAGCAAGAGAGTTATTGTAGCTAACCTCAGTGAGTCTGGGAGTATTCCAGCTTCATATGATTCCTCATACATGTTGAGAAGTGGTAGGATTAATTTATTTTTAAATATTTTATAAAATTCTATTGGAAGTCCATCAGGACCTGGGGTTTTACCACTGTTCATGCTGTCTATTGCTTCAGATAGATCTTCTATTGTTAAAGGACTATCGAGAGTTGTTTTCTCCTCCTCTAAAAGGGTTTTGAATTTTAATTGATTAAGAAACGCAGCTTGTGTGTCTTTGTTTCCAGAATATTCAGACTTATACAAGTTTTTGTAAAATTCTCTAAAATTTTCATTTATTTCTGAAGGGTCTGTGGTTAAAATGTCCGATTTGGATTTTATGCTGTTAATAGTTCTTTCCGCTTGCATCTGCTTTATCCTCCAAGCCAATAATTTACCAGCCTTTTCTCCTTGATCATAAAATGCTTGCTTAGTCCACATTAAGTTTTTTGCCACTTTCTCTGTTGTTAATTTATCATATCTGGTTCTTAAAACATTCAATTTGTGCAATTTTGTCTGATCATTGCTCTGATAAACTTCTGCTTCGCTGGATTTAATTTGTCCCTCTAATAATTTTAATTCTTGGTTATATTGTTTATTTTTATTACTGCTATAACTGATAATTTCTCCTCTAATATAAGCTTTAAAAGCTTCCCATCTAATACTAGCTGTTGTTTCATCTTTATTCATTTCAAAATACTGATCAATGCAAGTTTCTATAAATGTAACAAATTTTGGGTCTTTTAGCAAAAGTGTCTGCATCCTCCATCGTTTCATCCCCAGGTCAATCTTATTTATTTTAATTTCCAAGGACACTGCAGCATGATCACTAATTACAATACTATTGTACCAGCAGTTCTCCACGTGAGGCAATAACTCCACGGAGATAAGAAAATAATCAATACGTGAATGGGATTGGTGTGAGCTTGAATAACATGAAAATTCCTTATTAGTTGGGTTCCTTGTTCTCCATACTTCATTTATTCTTAAATCTTTTATATAATTAAGGAGTATTTTCCTGGTTTGTGAATGACTGGTATCAATTTGAGTAGATTTATCCAGGCTTGGGTTAAGGGTACAATTAAAGTCCCCTCCTATAATATAAAATCCCTCCAAGGTTGACAAGGTTAAGAATAAATTTTCATAAAAGGATGGGTTATCATTATTTGGTCCATAAATATTTATCAAATTTAGTTTTAATGTTGAAATATGACCCTGCACAATAATATATCTCCCATATGGGTCTTTAATTGTCCTTATAATTCGAAATGTTATTGACTTATGTATAAGAATAATAACTCCTCTGGCATGACTGGTAAAGGAAGAGTGATATACCTGACCCTGCCATCTTTTAATTATCCAATGCATTTCTGATTCAATCAAATGAGATTCTTGTAAAAAAATTATTTTAGATTTCAAATATTTTAGTCGGTCTAATACTTGTTTCAATTTATTTAGTTTTCGTATTCCTCTGACATTCCAGCTTGTAATTTTGATATTCAAACCATTTCCTTTGGTTGTTTTTTCCATATCAGGTTAATTTACTGTTATACTAAAATAAAGTAGGCAAAAATAGTGCAGAAAATGCAGGTTTGCACATACATTCACACATTCAACCATACAAGACACAGAACTAGTCATGAACAATCCCCAAAAGAACTTTTGCATTTCTTTATCTGAAATGCCTCCCCCTCCCCTTGAACCCAGTTTCTGGAGGACGTTGATCCACATTACTGAGGAGCAACTAGTCAACATGACCTCACCAAAGCTCTCCACAGCAGACGATGTCCAACTATAAAATAATACCATTAACCCTTGATAGAACGGTAATAACTTGCTTAATGCTTAACTTTTAACATTAATGCCAAAACAGTTCAAATTAGACTTCTAACATGTGAGCGCATAAGAGCAGCCGGTTATGTTTATATGAACTTCCCATTAACTTAGTACGGATCCTGATTATGATCCGGTTGTTGAGGCACAGCCACATAAAATGTCTTATCAGTTTACCTGTTTCTTAACCATGACTCACTGATCAGAGGCTTCCGCTGTGTTTATTTTGGAAGAGTCTTGTAAAATGTTTCAGCTTCTTGAGGTGTTGAGAAGAGATGGATCTTTCCACCGTGGAGAACTCGAAGTTTGCAGGGGTTGTGTTGGAATCCGCGGAACGCACCGATGTCGACAAACAGCTTCACCGCCGGGTGGAACCCGCGTCTGATCCGTACGGTCTCCGCCGATAGATCCTGTGCAAACGTGATTTTGGCCCCATCTTGCATAATATCTCTTTTCCTTGCCTCTCGGTACACAAATTCCTTCTCCGGGAACTTTAAGAAGCGAATCAGAACCGCTCTGCCCTGGTTTGGTTTCCCGGAGGCTGGTGTGCGGTGAACCCGTTCCAGTGTGAATGACTTGTCCGGTGCGAGTTCCAGCCACTTCGGTAGCATGTTGCTAATAAAGTCGAAAAGCGACTGTCTTCCTTCTGCTCCTTCTCGAATGCCAAAGACACGCAGGTTCTTTCGCCTTCCTCGGTTCTCCAAGTCATCTGTTTTGGCCTCAAGGAGCAGGATTCGTTTCATAGCTGAAGTCAACGATGTTTCTGCTTTTTCAAGCGAGCCTTCTACTTCGGCAATGCGGGCCTCGGCCTCCTCCATATGAGCCGCCTGGTTTAATAGGTCCTGTTTAACCTCAGACACTTTAGCCTCCAGTGCAGTCATAGCGCTCGCCATTCCAGTCAGTCTTTCATCTATACTGTCCAGCTTAACTCCAAAGTCCGACCGGAGCGACTTTAGCTCCTCCAATACTTCAGCTATGCTAGCCATATTAGCTTCTTCACCGCACGTTGTACTCGGTGCTGTTTTTGAGGTTGTCTTGCGTCTTTTTGAGAAAATTTCGCACTGTTTCACAGACGAAGCTTTAGACATATCAGTGTCGTATCTTTTGAGCCTTCTTTACTGCTTTTGCAAGGGTTTTAAGAGAAAATTCGGAACACCGTCCTTGGAGCTGTTCACTGTGCTGCCATCTCGATCTCGGTAATCTTGTATTGTTAGTTTTTACAGAGGGTTGGATGTGTTGCCACACATTCGCATACACTGATACTACCATTACTCCCCTGGAGGCATTTCATTGACAAATATCCAGTCGGAAGCGCAGAACTCAACCGTTCTATTCGAATGCCGAGATGCAGCCTGCAGACTGGGATGATGCGAGTGGAAAACCAAAGCCACGGTTCACAGCCGTGTTTTTCAGTTCAGGATGGACTCAAACTAAACTTCAGTGAACAATATTTAGTTTTTAAAATGTTATATTTTCCAGCATTTTTGCTCTCTAACGGCATTTAAACAACATGGATAAATTTTTTAATGCCTTTTCTGGGCTATTATGCCTCGCAAAAGTATTATTACATTCAGAGCTTTTTCACATTTTGCTGCTTTACAACATATAAATGTCTTGGTAGTTTTGTATTTGTGCTGCACTCTGTTTTCGGAAGATGAGTGTATTAGTGTTGTGTGAGATGTTCAATGTCCTGTGATTCATGTGTTTTACCACCTGAACAGGCTTAAATTTTCTCCAGAACTTTCTTCTTGCTTTTCTTCTTGGTCTCCATGATGCTGTGTGTTCATCTGTGTTTTCTGACAAATTTCTGAGACCGTCACAGAAATATACTGACAGAAAATTACACCAAGTATGTGGCTTCTGGATGTGTTGTTTTCAGTGCTTTTTATTTAAGGGTGTCAGTGTGGGGGGTATGCCATACTTGAGATTTTTATATCTAAAAAAACGTATTCCCCTTCAGTTATGCATTACTTTGTGTTTGTCTGTCAAACCAAATCGTAATAAATGCATGGAAATTAATGGTATGATGTGACTTGGGTCAGACTTTATAAAGGGCTTTCATGGGCAGTAGCCAAGACCCCAAAGATTTAAGATATCTTTGTAATGAAGTCATGTTTTACAAACATTGTTCCTTATATAAAACTCAAGCCCATACAAAGTGTGGAGTTTTACTATTGTTACATTTCTATTACAATACTCAAATATTTGAAAATCCTTAAGTTATACTACATATTTTTGGGTCTAAGATGGAGCCATCTCACATGGGATGTTTTAACCATCTTCTGATGTATAGTAAGTATTAATGTACTGTAATTTGCATGAGTAAAATCCTTTTTTTTTTTTGAAAGGGCACCAAAACTGGTTATAGCCCAGGGGCCCTTAAACTTCTAAATACAACCCTGAATTTGGCATTTTAAAAAGCTAAAAGCGCATGTTGCATTCTCTGTATTTGTATCCGATTTGGCTGCTCTGTCTTGAAGGAATGTTTTCTTTGACCCTTGCACTGCATTTATTTTTAAATGGTTGGGAAACTCATATTTTCCTGGTGATTTTCCATGTTATTTGCTGTCCATTGCAAAAACTAAACAACCCAAAAAATAACTGAAAGAAACCTCACAGCTCGATCTTCACTTTTCTCAGAATAAACTCTTTGGTTGGATTTCTAATAGCTGGTGACAACATAAATAGTTACTGAGGCTTAAACGCATACTCTTTATGAAGCAGTGCCTCCTATTAGATGTCAGGCTGTTGATGTTGGTAAGTTTTATCCTGCTTGGTTGACTAGAAGTGCTGCCAGACCGACAGCTGCTCCGACTTCGCATTCCCTCCACGTCTTTTTCTGAGATTGGAAACTCAGGGGAGCATCTGCCGGGGGACGAACGCACGCCCGCACGCACACATGGTAAAAACACATGTGCTCTAATCACACACGCAGCAACTTTAAATCACATACGCAGGGTGGGAGCGAAGAGCTGGAGAGGCTAGATGTCAGGGGGCCTTATAATAGAAGGATGCTCTCTTAAGCCGCTTCCCATCAGAGTCCAGAAAATCAAACTGTCATATCAATGAGCAGCTCAGCATCCCTCGAAAATCCCCCCCACCCCCCTAATCTCATCGACCTTGTCTTCCTCACTTTTCTTCTTCGGATTCCCTCCTATCCCTCTGCAGCCTTTTCCCATGCCACTCTCGGAAAGCAGGTTTGGAGCTTTGGAGGCGGCCGTGGCAAGCTTTTCAATTACTCCCGGTGTCATTTGCAATCGCTTAAAACCGAGCTCATAGGAGAACCTGAACAAGCGGTGCATTGCTGCAGCCCTGCTAAATGGAGATCTAATTCAATTTTGTCGCTGACCAAACGCTGCCGTCTTTTGCTGAAAGCTTGCTCACATCAAATTCAAACACTTTTAAAAAAATCTGTTTCCTCCATAAGGCTTTTTCTTTTTCTTTCCTTTTCTAAGTTCCCTGAAGATTAACATCGTCCAGGTCTGTCCTCAGCCCTCAAATTTGGATTTTGTGCAGAATTAACAGCCTTCTTGATTCATCATATGTAGCCAACAGATGGTGCGTGGCTCCTCTCTTTCCTCTTTTATTTTTTCAGCGTCTTGTCTTTTTTTCCCCCCTCTTCACTAGTCAGTAACAATTTGCGGCTTAGTGTATGGTAGCTAGATGTTTCTCTTTTTGTTTGTTCTGCAGATGATTTCTGTAGTCTGAAATCATGTCTGTCACAGTGGCCTTAATCTTGTGGGTTAGCGACTGCCAGTTGATTGAGTCTGGGATTCAAGTGTAAATGTGTGATCATCAAACATGTAAGGAATAAAAGCAGCTATTAAAATCTTACAGGGGCAAAATGTCACCTGCATATTTATTTGAGTGGTTTCAGACATCAGTTGTTTTATTCATAATATTGGCAAGAGTTAAAACACGAAAAAAATAGACCTGTCAATATCATTAAATTTTCATTAATGTTGGCAGACAGTGTAGCAGTACATAAACTGAAGTGAAAAACATGCGAATATCGCTAATACTGTTTTGATTCATTTGGGAATCCCCATTAAGTCCCAATTAAATATTGTATTAAAGGTGGGTAAAATCAGTGCCATGGACTTAAGAGTTTATCCAAGACGGGATGCATTTATTCCTCCTAAATGTGCTTTAAAAAGCTACTATGATTGTCAGGCAATAGCTCCCTTAAATAAACATAGCTTTATTATTCATCCCTAAAAATAATAAACTTATGTCTCGGTCCAGCTGGCATTGTTTTAAGGCAGAGGTGCTAGGCTAATGTTGGTGCGTTTGCTCTCTGTTTTGATAGGACTTGTTGATGGTTTAGCTTGTAGCTTATATCAGTGCAATTAGAATTATTCATACAACATGAGGACAAAATCAATGCTAAATGTTTGCATAAAATAGTCCTGAATCGAAAAATAGCATCAGCTAGAGCTGCAGAATATATTGTATCATAATAACGATTGGAATATTTGTGTGTGAAATGTATCGATACCAGTAAACTGCTCGGATGCAATATTTAGCAATATTTTATAGTTGCGTTGTTAGGCATTCAATCGCTGAATATTTGGTTAGTTTGATGGACTCAGTAGCATATCTTTATAAGCGTTGACTGAGATGCCAGCACTTATAGAGAGGGGTGGGAGAAATGATATAATAGTAAAAAAAGATAAACAAATTGTCTTCCCAACTTTAAGTAATGTTATTGTATATTTTCCTGATATTGCTCAGCCCTATCATTTAAATTCAGATAAGTTGGACCATGTCTGGTGACACTAAAAAGTATAAAAAGATGCATTCAGTCTTTTCGGCTGTAAATCTGTTGTTGCATACTAATGCAATATTAAAAATGTAGAAAGTCTGGTGTGGTTTTACAAATTAAAAAGCTAATGATTGAACTTTACTTGGTATTTCTGAGCTATTTTATTTCTCCGTTAAGCCCACTTAACTGTAACTTTCCGTTTACCGGATGTAAGCGATATTGACATTAGGCCCCGACTTTAAGAAAGAACAATTATTACTTTAAATGTCAGACTATTCCTTTGAGACTGGCTTGAGTGTCCCTGAACACATTTGAAAGGAGGACAGAAGGGGGATTGAAGGAAGGATGCCACAGCCTCGCAGCTCATTTGAGGCAAATCTGAAGCTGTGAGCTTGTGTTACACTGCTAGACAATGGGCTTCTTTTACCCTGTACCCACACACAGGGTCTCACAGAGACACACTCATGTACACACTCCGAACACAGAGACATTCTGTCTTGAAAACTGTTGTTGTTCCTGTTGCACAATATTTGGCTCCTATAATTTCATTATGGGTGCTCCTTCTTTCTCCCCTGCTTCTCCGGCCATCTCTGGTTTTCATTTTCCTAGCCGCTTGTTTTCTTCTGTCTGATTAGAGGCTCTTTGTGTGCTTGTGTAAACTTTCCTTGCCACATGTATCTTCCCTGTATTCTGTGGTGTTTATGATGACAAACGCTAAATTTAGCTGTCAAATCCTTGTGACGCACCTCAGAAGCCATGGCTGCATAATCAAAGGTCTGTCTCAGTAAAGGTATTAAAACACAAAGGAAATCTACCAGTCAGTATCTTTTAGAGCTCACATTTAGATTTATGTTTCAGATTGTGCGTTTAAGCCCTACACAAACCAAAGAATGAAAAGGAGGGATGTTCCAATCAAGATTCATTGTATATCTGATGCTAATCAGATTTATTGAACAAGGCATTTGCCAGTGGTGGAAAAGGAAACCACGCAATACCTTCCTCCTTCGCGAAATGTAAATGAAAATGGAGTAGCATCAGATTTTAGCTTTGTAGGATTACTCCATGGGCCGTGGCGAAATACCATGAGCCATTTCTACCTCTAGCGCTAGACAATCGCATTTGATTTGGCTGTATTGGCTCAGAATGCAGTGCGCCAATGGCCGCTTCCTGCTTTTGAAGCGGTCTTCGGTCCACTTGGCATTCACATATCCATCCCAACTGGACCAGAGTTCACTTTTTTGGTCAGTATGAGAGTTTGACTGCATGCACGCCTCCCCAAACAAACTTTAGGCAAACGAACTAGAGTACAAATAAAGTGGACTGAATTCACCCCAAGTATACTTGAATTTTGAATTTCTCTGTAGAGCATTGTGAAAATGATGCTTCTACTAGGTGTTTAGTCATAATATAACAATAATGCAAAGCATTACCTTGAGCCAGGGAATATAGCTGTTTGTTTCTATAAATGTATCTGAATAGAATCAAACATGCTAATGTTAGCATGTTCACTCACCATTTTGATTTGACATGTTGATAATTCGTCTCCAGTTAATTGTGCAGGGACTTAACTTGCATATTGACTTGCTTTATAAATTTAGCTGTTTGTTTAGATTGTTGAAAGTCCTAATGGCTCTTGTTTCAACGGTGTTGGCTGTTCCTGCACAAAAGTGCTTTCTGTAGGTCACTAGGTTTCATGACAACATCACACAGGAAACTGCAGCAGCCAATATGGTCACATTTTACAGAGTGAAAAAAGCATTTGGCTTGTCTAGGAGGGGGGAGGAACAAGGAGTGTCATTATTACTTTTTAATTCCCTGGAATTTTCTTCCATTTTCCTCTTCGTGTTGCTCATGCTATTCCGTCCCTCCAGGGTGTGCTCATTAGCCCCTTGGCCCTCTCTAAACAGGTGGGGCATGTTTGGCACGGCCCTCCGACATGCAGTCTGACTTAATTGGGCTTGGAGAAGCCCTTATATACACACACAAGCACACGCAAACCTCATGCAAACCCCTCCCATCTCACTTTTTTCCCTCTATTTCTAAAGAGCCAATTGTCACTATCCAGCTCCCTGGGGTTGAAGTTGTCACTCCTGAACCGGACAACAACAATCCAGCCTGCAGCCCTTCTCCCCATCCTGGATGCCTCACTGACTGACTGGGCTTCTTCCCCCACTTCTGTGTCTAACGATAATAACAACCACTCTCCATACAAGCTCTATTCATATGCAGACATACCCCTCAAATGTCAACGGGCTGTTCTAACCGTCAGCTCTCCCATCCCCACATTGTTTTCCCTGCCTCTCCAACATCTCTCTGCTACTGTTCTGTTTTACCTTGCCACCTCTGGGCCTTTTTCCAGTTAAATTCATTCTTTTTTTCCCCGAGTCAGAAGATATCCTGATGTGCATCTCCTGTTTTGTTTCTGCTGCGTGTGTGCATCTCTCTTGCTATGAAAAACAACCCGTATTCCAACTTATCTAGATAATTATAGCTACCATTTTCCCAGAAAACTCTTGACATTACCTTGAAAATGCATTCTCATCAAAAGGGGGAAAAAAACAACCTTCTGCTGCTGCTGTCTTTTTCCTCTCTTTGTGGCTCTCGCATGCTATCCACAACAGTTACTGGCTGAGCAAGATTTCATTATCCTGTTTATTCCTACATGCAAGTGCTTACTCTTAAGTACACATGGAAATATAGATGCAAGAGAGCATTGTGGAGGCTAACCTTGTATCTGTGTGGGTGTGTGTGTGTGGCGGAGGTTTGAACTGCCTCATCTGTCCAATTTCACACTCTGGCTTCAAGTCTTGCACTCAAACACAAAGCGAAGACACAGAAACTACCCTGTTGCCTCCTGTCTCGTACATGACGACTGATCAACGGGGGAAATAAAGGGTCCCACACACACTAATCCCAGCCACAGGGAAGGTTTTGTGAGTTTCAGCGTGTTAATGAGTGTGCTCGGCTGCTTCTGTAATAGGGCCACCTGTCTACTCATTAGCCTCGTTACCCAGCCTTTTAATTGCCCCCAAACTCCACATCGTGTCTCCTCCTTTTACTTATTTCTCACCCCTTTTCTCTTGATAGTTTCCCCTCTTCGCACTAAGCGAACTATTCGGATGTTCCCGAAAATCTGACATCGCCCCTTACGGCAAGGATTATGTCATGACATGCAGGTGTGTGTGCAAGAGGGGACTGGGTGTGTTGGTGTGCATAAAGCATACTCGCATGTCAGCGTGTTTGCAAAATGATTGCTTTGACCTCAGCTACAGGAGACAGATGAACATGATGCCGGGTGGAGGGGATTTCTGGGATATCAGGTGGATTTTGGTTCACTCAAACGACCCGCTGCTTCCTGCTTCTGGTTCTTTTCTCAGCATAATTACAAGAAGAAGCTTTGACAAATTTGTTTTGGCATACATTTTTTGTTTGCATCTCATAGCAAATACTGAGACTCTTAAAAGGTCTGCACACTGCTGATAAAATGCTAGATTTCTGAGATGTAAAGTTTATGATTTCCATTTTTTTATATAATTTGATATTTGTCCTGTAAAATCAACTGCAAAAACCAACAAATCAGTCAAAAAAATTAAAATACTTGTGATGCAATAAAAGTATTCTAAAATTTTCCCACCCACAGTGGAAGCCTGACGGACATAAGTAATAACTACTAAATGCCACATTTTCAAATAGATTTGGTATTTATTGGTCCTTTCAAGAAACCAACAGATAAAAAACATTAACAATGGCACAGATGCTGCCAGTTTTTGGTAGCAGCATCATTTACTACTTAAATAACAATATAAGTTCATAATAATGTCAAGTGACACACTGATTTACCATCCCTAATTAACACCTTGTTGAAACACCTTTGGATGAATTAAAAAAAATATACAAGATCCCATATCTTCATTGCTTCATTGATTGCATTTGCCCACTTCAAATCCATCAATCTGGAGCCTCTACAGCTTTTCTGTCCAGTGTAGTTCGAAGATCAGCTTAGGTTAATCATAAACTTTAGTCTTCCTCTCATTCATTTACAAAGATTTAAATTAACGGTGGGACTCAATTTGATCCTGGAAAATGAAATCCATCGTTATCTTTCCAGCCACACAGACCTGAAGGTTTTAGGTCAAAACTGGATGGTATATATATTTTTAATAAACTGTTCCATTTGAAAAACCACCATCAAGTTTTATTGCTGACATGACGCTTTCCTCTCTCCTGTGTTGTTTCTGAGCAAACACACCTTTTTGAAATTGTTGCCCAAAACACAATAACACATTCTCCCATGAGACTTTGCAATATCTGAGCCAGCTCTGGACATTTCCTTTGAAAGAAAATGCTTCCGTCTGAAAATCTTGCTCCTTATAGCAAACACATAAGATTGTGGTCACGTGTAGACCAAAAAAAAGGCCGTGTTGGCAGTTCATGCGGCCCCTTAAAGTGTTGATGCTCTGGCTAAATGTGAGTACCTTTAGGCCAGGATCAGTGTCCAGAAACTATTGTCCTGCGTCTTTCTTCCATCACACCCTAACCAAAAGAATGACTGGTGACAGGCCAAGGAGATCATTTAAACCATTTGAATCAGCCGTTTGATTTAGGTGTATAAGATTATGGAAACATTGGTGACTTTCAAGGGCTTGAAGTTGCTTTTCGCACTTCACAATGCAAATCAGCAGGCTGCAGTGTGAATATAGGTTAAATATTAAAATACGCACTAATGCAGAAGGCAACTCTTGAACTAAAAGGTGTTGGGACCTTTATTATTAAAGAAAACTTTGGATGACAAAAAAGATCTCATAAATAGTGCAGAGCTTTGTTTCCAACCTGGTTGCACATATTCAAGTTGTAAAGAAAGTTAAGATTAGGTTTTTATTTACACTTTTGACAGTTTGTATCTCATTAACCCAGCAGCACACAGTGATGTAGACTATCCTTTTGTGAATTTGTCCTCTAGGGTTTCAGTGCATACAATAGAGAGAAATATTAATCAATGTTCTTCGGTGGCAGAGAAGGATCAGATGTGTTTTCTTCTACCTCTAGTTGGAGCCACGCAGTATGCAGTTTGTACTGTTTCGAAATATTTTTAGTTTTACAGTGCCTGCACGTGGAACGGCTCTTATTTGAGTCATGTTTTTCCTTCTTAGGGCGCAGCTGGTTTTTGTTGACACCTTTATGCACTTCCGAGTTCCTTCTGCTGCGTTCCTCAAAAACAGGTAATAAATTAATAACAAGATAAGCGAGTTTTGACAAAACACAAGGCAGATGCACAACAGTCCAGCCAAGGTACTGTTGCACGCGTTTAAGTTCAGTCTTACATGCCTGTTTTTTTTGCTTTCATTTCCAATCTCCAATACATGAGTGATTGTAAGTGAATTTGATCCATGTCCAGTTTTATCACATGGGTTTTATCAGGGATCACATTGTCTTTGCATTACAGAACCGGCTGGATAAAGTCCACAGTCTGTGTCCTCTCCCACTGGTGTGTACATTTGTATTCCCGTGCACAGCTGCTCGAGGTAATGAGGAAGTTCTGGAAAACTGCTTGTCAGAGCATCCAAAATAACAATAACAATGCCTGCTTTTCTGAGACTTTGTGTACCTTTGTCATAGTGACAAAAATGAAATTAATATTTTGTAAAAAGGTTTGTGTAGTTACTCAACAGTGATTGTTGTTTTTTTTCACCGTCTTCTTACAGAATGTGGATAGAAGTCAAATATTTTGAGTAGATAGGATAAGGTTAGATATTTTTCCTTAAACATCTCATATTTTTTCCTGCTATTTCACAGGAAATGGATCAACACCACCATTATAAACGCTGCGACAAACTTCCTTACAGCTTAGAAATGGATAAAGCCAGTTGATGTATTGTCATGCCGTCACTTTTTCCAGCCCTTTCCGGGACACTCAATTTAAAACTGTAAAAACACTTCTGAATTATGATGGGTGATTACTTGTGAAATCCTCTTTCCAGCACATCCATCTTATTCCCTGCTGACCTCTCACTCTCTGTTAGACAGCTATCTGGGCTCTTGCCAGTCTAGTTACATGAGAGAACAGGCGGCCAGGCATTCCTGCTGTACATAGCTTTGCACTCAGGGGATTCCCTCCCCCTTTCGCACTCTCTTCTGGCCTCACTTTGTTTTTGCACGATCCTGAACTGTACCCCACAACAAACTGTCGGCCACGTTTCCATCCGACGTGCATTTTTCTCTCGTGTGCTGCTCTGCTCCGACTTATAATCACGCAAAGAAGGCTTTTGCGCTAAAATGCAGTGAGCCGTGTTGTTATCTTGCACTCATGGCATAAGATAAGTTTTCACACGCTCTTTTAGTTATGGTCGCTTGGCAACTCCTGCTTCCACGGCCAACTTGCATTTTTTTTTTGGTGGGAATACCTTACATGCAGAGAGGGTCACCCATGAAGACTTTGTTGGTGCCTGCAGGGGTTCTGGACATTCTCAGTCTTGGGTTGAAATTAATTACTTTTTTGTCTAAAGGGGAAGGAGTTTCATTTAGGGGCCCATAAACAAAACGCCTGAAGCTGAAAAATCTTAACCCGATAAGCCACAATTTTGTCACAGCTAAAATTGTAATTTCCTGTTCTGTTTAACCACATTAAAAAATGAAGCTAATTGTTAGAGAAGATAAAACCAGTGTTTTATTAAATATTAAGTGTCTGGTTTAAAAGTAGGCAAAACATTTTTTTTATTACATTCAAAACAAATAGTTGGCATCCGTGTTTTAAAATGTGTAAAAAGCTTCAAAATAAATTAATCGTTTATTTATTCATCTTCTATATATTTTAAAAATTTTTAAGTCAGTGTTACATTTAAAAATATAAAAAATATTAAATATTGTATAATTTTGGCAGTTAAGCTTTACTTTTTAAAATTATCTGAAAAAAAATTAAATTAGTAATCCACAATCTCAATATAACAGGAGAGAGAAACCTATTTCTCTTGGTCACTTTTCAAAATGGGAAAGACTAAAGAACAAGCCACTCAAGGAAAGCAGATGAGCGTAAATCTAAATGAAGTAGTTAGAGGTCTACATTAGGATGAGTATCTATTTTGAAACACACTAATCGGACCCATTTCTACATTTTTGGGTCTGACCTTCTGATTCAGTCAAGTCCAGTTTTTTTTCTCTAAGGAATCTAACATTTAAGAGAAACATCCTTTAATGTGTAGCAGTTTTGAAGACATTACACAAATATTCTCTAACACATCAAATTCTTGTTAAATATACCAAAAAAAAGTGCGTCAAAGTTGCACGAGAGCATATGTGTTGAAAATCCAGAAGTTTCAGTGTTTAATTTACAGATGAACATTCAGAGCGGATCAAGGGAAGATGGACGATTCCGATCTCTGGTCCAATAACGGACACATCTCTAGTTTTCTGTTCTTCTTTTGGCTTAGAGGGTATTGTCAACGCAATAAGTATTGTTTTTCAATAAGTATTATTGAAAAACTTTCAAAGTTTTTCAATTTCTAATCTAAACTATAGCAATTTGCCAGATTAATTAATCATAGTGATAATGCCAACTTTGCTGCTACATAAAGTTATGTTCTATTTAAAAGATCCCTGCAGTGGCACACATTCATGCCTGTTTTAATTAACTTTGGTTGGATGAAACAGATTGCTTAACCTTAAAGCCTTCCTGCTTTCAGCTAAAACATGAAAAATGTCCACTGCTGTCCCCATATTTAACCAGAACATCACTCTGCTTACGCCCATTTGGATCTCCCCACTTCATCCCAACATTGACTCCTCTCACTCCCAGTCCCTCTAACTCCTTGTCTGTCTTTTGCCCCCATCTGTTATAGCATGTCTTCAATGCTTTAAGTCCACATTACAAAGGCAGCCAGTCTGGATCCTGAGGCTGTTATTGATCAGCTAACAAACGGAGAGGCGATACATCTAGGTACACCTAGTTAGAGAAAACAGCTGATCTGGACGACTTGTTTCTGTCCGTCTCAGGAGATCATTGTGAGGCAGAGCTGCTCAGGATGAAATATATTCAGAGGAAAGGACACAGAAGTAGGAAGGAGGTCAGAGGGTGAGGTTTGGTGATGAGGGGTCATTTTCACAGCGATGGTGGATGTTTGTACTCTGAGCTGGTGTGTTGACGGCAAATAGAGAAAAGAGGAAGGATTTCGCTACTGTCTGCTGAGCTTCATGTTCTGACACGCTGCCCATTTTCTCCTAACATTCTGTCGCATACTTTGGATCTATCTGAGCCTCAGAAACAGGGTGGAGACACACAAGTCTTTAAACCTCAATAAGGAGACTTCACTCACAAATTGGGTTGGGGCTTGTTTACAGTCTGATTCTAATTTAACGGATTTCTCAATGGAGATGTTTGAGCAGTTTTACCACAGTGACACTGAACCCCATAATTGTGTCATTATTCTCAGTTTCCAGAGACATTTTTAGTATATTTCTGCAAAAATCATTCAACCTGTGTTCTCTGGACTTTAGTTTGTTCCACTCGTATCTCAGCACTTGCATTATTGCTCTCCAAATGTCATTGTTTCAACTTTTTGTATTCAGGTGACAAACCTGTATCTTCCTCATTGCTTTTTTTTATTTTATTTTCCTGTTTCGATTGAGTCCAGGCTCCATTTTTAGAGGCGGAAAAAGAAAAATCTATTTTGTCGAGCAGATCTGGTTTCAACAAACATCCGTGGACTATTAATAAATCATAGCCGCTCTGCACAGCGGGGTGCAGTTGGCGTCTCTGTTTTTGTGTGTCTGGGTGCTTACATGAGAATGTGTACAAGCCATAACCTTTTATTTAAGGTCTCTAATTTATTTTTATTTTTTCCTCCTGAGTTGCCTTAGGAAACATAGATTTTTCTGTCTCTAGTGTATTGCAGCTCTTAACCAGCAGCTGCGCTTCCTTTGGCTCCCTTGTTGCTTCATGTAAAGCTACACTTAGTTTAAAAATAGGGACTATTTCATGTAAAATTGACACAGTTTGAATATTTATTGAACCATGTTAGTTATGGCTCCAGACTTCTGGTTCAAATATAAGACGAAGCTTTGACGGACTGAAGAAGGTCTAACGAGAGAAGGTGAAAGATTTAAGCTGGAGGGAAGTGAGGTTAAAGAGACGTGGTAAAACTGGTGATTTGTGGCCCACAGGAAACTGGCTCATTTTCTCCAGACACTCTGGGACCACAACAGCACCAGCTGCCGTGTGTTTCCTCTTGATAACGCTCAGACGCATCACATAAACATGGTTGTGGTAAAATATGAGCTGCATTGGCATTAAAAGGCTCGTCATGGCAATTTTTGTGTTAAAGCTTTTGCCGTTTATATTTATGGTGTTTACAGGTGCTGTCTGTAACGTAGCGATGAATGGAGAGCGATTCAGTGCATGGGAAGGCTTTGTTTAATCCGCCCTCTGTGATCACAATTTTTTAAACAAAATAATAATAAAGTTTCCAGCCAAAAATGTAGCAAGAACATCCAATAAAGTCGGAATTTAATTTAGGAAAGCCGGACTTTGACAAGCAGCCACAATTTTTATTAAATGTGTCTTCCGGTGCATATGAAATTCAATGCAAATTTCAGGTATGACAAATTATCTAACAATTTCAACAGTGGCATATATAGTTCTATAAAATATCTCTTTAGAGCATGTTTCTGGTATTTAAACACAGAATGAGGAAATAAACTCTTGACTTTTGCTACTAGCTGAGTTAGCAACGAAACGTGCTAACTCTGCTACATGCCAGATCTGTCTCCAATATCTAACTAAACTAAACCTCAACCACTTTTCAAAATGGGAGTCTCACTTTTTAATGAGTAATATAAACATTAAGTTAACAATTCAAATCCTTGTTTTATCCAGTGATTAAACGGTATTCTGATTGACCTTAAAAATAAAGTTTATTTACTCCTTAAAGCTTTAATTTAGTTTGGCTATTGCAGAAGTATATTCCAAATGACAAAATGCTAATGATGAAAAGTGATTGCTGGTTGCCCTTCAAAATAAAGGCCCGATATTTCATAGTTAGATAATTGCATAAGTAGGAGGTCAACCAGTGACTGGTCAAACCTAAATCTGATGTTTATTGGGCCAGAACCAGTATTTTAAAATGCCATATGGTGTTTAAACTCCATCATTACGATTATGTTTTAAAAATAAAATCTCAGATTTTATTTGATCAAATCTGATTTTTCATTTTAATCCATTCTTTCTTGCTTTCTTGTCTTAAAAAGAAATTACAGTAGAGAGAAATTATTTTCAAAAACTGGATTTTTTTTCAATCGTCCCTAATTTGACTTGACCTGAACTCAAAGTCCAAGTAAATAGATTGGTGTAAAACACACTTGTCAAAAAAGATGGATGGCTTTGGGCTGACTGACATCACTGGGCTCTATGAAACCCAAAGAGTGCATTTGTGAGAAAAAAATTATTTTTCAAAAACAATTTGATTAATTGCTAGAAACAATTTAAGACCCAGCCCTAGGCACCACCAAAATCCTTCAGCAATTTTTATAGTTTTTATTTATTTTTGCCATTTATTAATGCTGATGATGTAAGAATCCAAGCACAGAAGCAACTAATTCTCACTTCTTTACCACACATAGAAGCGCAGCGTTGGTGAGAAAAGGAGGGCAAAAAGCCCTCAGATGAAGAAATTGAGGTGAATGCGTGGTAGTTTTTTTTTTTTTTGCTCTAAATGGCACCGTGACACACTTACACTGTTGGTGCCGAATTCATTAAAAATGATCAACAGGAAAAAGAAATAGAAAAAGTGAGACAAAAGCGAAACAGTTGTCTTCTTCTCCAGCTTGGGAATGCTCCAGACAATAGCCTCATAACACCTAAACAAAGATTTGATTTTGTTTCCTTCAAGCTCCCTCAAACAATTAGTCTGATGGGTTGAATCAATAAGCCAATGAACACACTCTTTTGATATTTGATGTGAGATTTTATGCTGCTCTGGTACTCTGCGTTTATTTAGTTTATTTATTCATTCTTTTCTTGGGAGACTTAATGAAAAATGTGCGGCACGTAAATATAGTCTGGGAGAGGGCGATGCAGGGTGCTGTGCCCCGACTGCAAATTCCCGTGCTCAGCCAGACGCTGATGTTCCTAAATGTGTACAGTGAGACTCAAAGAGCGCTGCGTATTAGCTTTGAGGTTAAATTGACAGGCGAGATCACCTGTCGTCGTGGTAAAATATCTGCTGTAACGCTCCGCCACCTTTCAAGGAGGAAATGTAGGCGTGTGTGGGGGGGGGTGTGTGTGTGTTTGAGTGATTGGGAGCAGACTTTCCTGGTGAGCGAGTGGATGTTTGTGGGTTAAAACCTCATTACAAAGGGATCTACGTCCAAGGCCAGACATTTAGATCTTTCCCAGGCGAGAAAGCCTCCACGACACCAGCTATGCAGTCTGTCTGACCCAGCAGACACGACGGGGAGGCTTGCTTGCTTACGTGTGTGTGTGTGTGTGGGTTTGCGTGCATGTTATTTATTTATTTTGTGTGGTAATATGCCTGAGCCTTCATTATAGTGAGAGCCATAACTTTGATAAATCACTTGGGCTCGGGGCCCTCACTGCTTTCACAGTATTAGAAAAAAACTAATTGAAATTCTCTTCCGCCGCCTCCTTCGTACTTTTTCTTTTTCCTGTCTTCCTCTCTGTTTTTTACCCTCTCTCTCTCTGTGTCTCTCTTGCTTTCTTCCAGTCTGTGTAGCGAGGCCCAAACAGCACCATGATTTTTTTTTTTCTCTTTTTTTGTGGAATGGGAGCCAAGAGGGGGGAAATGTCATCACTGATTTAATAGGCGTATTCTTGCTCTGAAACCCACAGCAGGCTCATGAACTGGCACACAAACACACACGGCACTCTGGGGAGTGTTAAGAATGCTGATAATGTCATCATAGGAATCTCCATAATGTACCACCGCTCTCCTCCAGGCTCCGGTTCGGCTGTCCTTTTTTTTTTTTATTAGACATGGAGAGGAAGGGGGTAGTAGGATGGGATTTTAGGTTTAGGTTGATGGGATTTGGAGTTTGGAAACTCGTGTCTATGGTCGGGGATTGAGGGTCCGTCTAGGCTGGTTGTCCGGGATCTCCCAGCTGCCACCGGATTGAAGCTTTAGTCGTTTTATTGTCCGTGATCCCCCTGCCGCTACTTCATTTGTTTCATTTGCATGGATCAAGCCTTCTCTCATGCCAAATCAGGTTGGGGTTTATTTTGCTGCCGCTCGAGCTGCCAGGAAAAGCTCTGACCAGAATCTACCCAATCTTTTTTTTGTTCCCAATACCGAGAAACGGCTACTGTTTGCGTGTCACTCTTTTTCTGCTTTTTCACATTTCATCATGTTCCAACCACAAACATCATTGCATTTTTCTATGGATTTTAAGGAAGAGACCAACACAAAGTCATGCATGTGGAGTTTCAATCCTCTTTACTCGAACACCCACATATAAAATCCAGTGCAACCAGTTGCTTGCTGGAAGTCACTTATTTAGTAAGCAGAGTTCACGTTCTGACATGTTTTTGGGTGGCTAGATCATTACATGAAGATGATCCATCTTGAAATGTATAAACCAAGCTTACCTATTTAAAACAAATAAACCAAACAAATAACTTACCTTCCTAACTAAAGATTAACAGAAGCAAACTAGGATTACAATAAAAGGCACTCCACCCTAGCAAACTCCTTAATGTGGCATTCAGCTTTACAGGTGTTCACAGGCAAAGGTGTGGCTGGTTGGGATGAGCAGAGGACCAATGACAGCCAAAAGGGAATATGTTGATATGAATAAGAATTAGCTGTGTATCTATGAATTTTCTGTTCATCCAGGAACTGCAAGAAGACAACCATTGTTAAAAGAACCTCATAAAATGTTCACTTTCAGGTGAGGCTAATCACACATCCACAATGTTATGATTGTGGATGTGTGAATATTGTAAAGCATATTCATGTTTTAGAATGACCCACTCAAAGTCTAAGCCTTAATAGCCTGTTGTAGGACTTGAAATTTTGTTTCTGATTTGGCTGAATGAACCATGAGTTATTTTCCAAACATAATGAACTCAGTTTTAGTTACCAGATATATAACCTGGTAAACACTTGCAATGATTTTCAGTCGTAAAACTTAACAAACCATGAATGATTTTCAATCTGATTCCGTAGTTATTGCATCCAGAATACGTTAAATTCTGTGGTTGTAATGCAACAAATTATGAAGACGTCTAAAGGCACTGTAGCATTGAAAGCATATAGTCTGTCTGTTTGTGTGAGGGGAGGTCTGCTTGTATAAGGCGATAGACTACATCGAGTCCTGTCAGCACAAAAAATTCCCTCTGCAAACATTCCTCTGACGTGTTGCGTGCAGGGGAGGAGGGCAGCGTCTTCCTGGCCTGCGTCCTGTGCCCAGAAAAGACACAGCCAGCAATCTCATACTCAAACATGACCAATCCACATTAAAGTCCTGTGCGTGCGTCGTTAATGAGGATGCGTTGACTGATTGGACCGCAGTAATTAGCGTGAGTGTTGGGACCTGGAAGGGTCTCCACTCAAGTGGGAGTGTCCCCCCCTCCAGAGAGATATCGAGGCCGTTCCACGCACCATTACTTCTCACACATACACCACAGAAGCGGTCCCATCCAAATCTCGGATGCCTTGTGAGTCATCTCTCTGAGGAAGATGTAATGTTTCGACGCCAGTGTGAAGCAGGAGGAAGGGTGTTGGAGACACCGAGCCTTGCTGCCTGGAGATGCGCGCTGCAGAGGGAGGTGTGCTAATGCCAGCAACTTTCTGTTTCCTGCGCGGGGTGGTTCTCGGATGCCGAGTCGATCCACTGCGATACCCATCAACTCTGTCCTCTTTCTCCTTCTCCTCCTCCGCCTCCTGCTCATTTTTACTTCCACTTCCTGTCTTCCAGACACACACTTTTTCTGCATCAGAAAGCAGTTTCTGCTAAATAAACATAACATATGAGGACCTCAGTCTCTGTGCTTGGAGTTGGGTTGGTGGAAAATGGACTTTCAATGTAAACTCTTGCAAACAGTGCCTCCACATGGCTAATGGTGGAATTACATGTGTTTTTGTAGCAGTCTTTTCTGTGATCTTTGTGGTTTTAACTTAATTTGTTGAAACTGCTTGATTCAATAAAATTAAGAAACTGATCAAATTCAGAAAGGCTTTATTGATTCCAAGGGGAAATTAAAAGTTGTTGTGACTCATATAATTAAAGAGTTATTGTAGAAGGTGATTGCTGTGGCCAGGAGGGATATCTGGTCTGTATTGCATTGAATTTGAAGAAGCCTCTGACTGAAGACACTTTAACACTTTGTTTATGAGGATGGTGAGGGTTGTTTATAAGTTTCCTGATTTTTAAGTAAAATCCTTCTTTTCTTCACTTTTCTGGTCAAGGTTAAATGTTTGTATGATCAGAATCATCTAATCCTTACAGTCAGGAAAGTCTGGAATTTAATTTAAGGTTTTACATTTTCAGACTTTTTTCTTATAACATTCTCTAAATGTTGCATCCATCTCTCCATTTCTGGGCCTGTCAGTACACCCTTGTTGTCAGTCCGTCTGTTCATTTGTTCATCTACTTATCCTTTCCTCCTGGTTCTGTTCTCCTGTAGAAATCTCACCTCATTTATAAAATGTATTGAAAACTACTAGGAACTCTGAAGATTTGAGTTTGGAAAGACTTTAAACATTTCTCATAAAAGCTGTGTAGGCACCCTGAGCTGGATGTCTTTCACATCACTTTCAATGTTTTATGAAAATGAATTCTTACCTGTGTCTTCCCCCCTCCATCTTCCCTTCCTTTTTGTCACCAAACAGGAAGTTTTACTACATCACTCTGCTGAGGGACCCCGTGTCCCGCTACCTCAGCGAGTGGAGGCACGTGCAGCGGGGAGCCACGTGGAAAACCTCCCTGCACATGTGTGACGGCCGAACCCCGACGCCCGAGGAGCTGCCTTCCTGCTACGAAGGCTCCGACTGGTCGGGGTGCACGCTGCAGCAGTTCATGGACTGTCCGTACAACCTGGCCAACAACAGACAGGTACGCAGCAATTAGCTGATGTATGATGAAACAACGCAAGAAATAAGAAAATAAAAACAACCACGGTACAGGCTAAGCTCTAGGAGGTGGGAGTTGTTACATGATTTATGACCTGCTAGCCTGCACCTGCAGCTGGTTTCACTTGAAGATGACGACACAGGAAATGAGCTTTCTCAGGAAAATTGGATTATGTGTTGAATATTCTTAAAAAAGGAAATTTGATCTTTTATTTGAGTTTTTTCTTCTCTTTCCTGAAAAAAAGACTTGTGTAATGTATAAAAAACACACTCTCACACACCTTGGCACAGTCAGACGTTTGCCCTCTGGCCATAAAAACAGCAAATTCACACCTTTTCTTTCCTCATGCCATTTCTGTCTCCCACCTCATTGTGTTTCCCAGCTTATCTCATCTGGACCTGAGGGGGGGTTTATTAAGCCTCCTGTGACTATCCACACCATACACACGACGCACCTGCAGGCTAAGGTGTACATGATGTTGTCAGCTGGACTTTTTCTCATTTTCCTGTTTTGCAATATGTACTAAATGCGCTAGATTTTGCAATGAACGCTTTCTGGGGGACTTGAATTAAAGATATTGCATAATAGTCAAGTGGGAAAAAAAGCACACATATTTTACAAGAAAAATATGAAAAGTGGGGAATATGTATTCAGACCGCCATTACTCTGACACCTAAATGAAATCCAATGTTGCCTTCAGAAGATAACCTATTATAAAACAACATGTGTGTAATTTAAATTCTAAATTCAGATGTTCGGAGAATGATTCAGAGAACAATAGTAAACAAACAGAAGCAAGACTACATAAGCTGTTCATCAGAAAACATCCACCTAAAATAACAGGCTGAGCAATGACCGTATCGATCAGGAGAGGCTCGTTGGGTCGCTGGAGGAGATGCAGAGATCCATCGCTCAGGTTGAAAAGCCTGTTTAACTTTTAGTCAAACACTGAAAAGAGAGTCGGAAGTCTTGTTTCTGTTTTGCTACGATCTATGTGGGGAACGCAGTAAATCTGAAAAAGGAGCTCCTGTAGGTGAGAACAACATTTTTACAAAATGCCCCATTGGTAGTTTTGCTAAACTTCCTAGTATAACTTCCAGTATGGCTTTTGCATTTTGTTGGCCTTTTTGGGTGGCCGTACAATTTGGCTATCATGCAAAATATTATTTGAAAAATGTCTTTAAAAAATATCATTTGTATTTTGTCCTGTCACAATAACAAATTTTGCTGGAATTTTCCCAGAAGCTGTGCTAAACTTTAATATTGTTGTTTTGAGACCATTTTCAAGTAGTATAAAGATAATGGCATAATAATGCAAGTACACCCTGTAAAGGCTCAATAAACCTAATGAACATTTAACACTGGAACAGGAAGACATTTTAAATATACAAAATACATAAACAAAACAACTGAATCAACAAATAAAATGGATACTGAAGTCTCTGTAAACAATGTTTCCCTTCAAAAAAGGGGCCAGTTGAGCGATGCAGCAAACTGAAGCAGTTTATGATCCAGTGTTTGGTAGAGAGTGAAAGACACCAGAAAAACAGTCATGCAAATGGAAATGATCTAGCGTGTTTTAATTTATCATGTAGTTTAATGGGTTATTGTTTATTTGTGTCACTCTGAACGCACCCCTATTGTGAAACAGAGAGGTGGGATCATCATGCTGTGGGGATGCCTTTTTGCAGCAGCGATGAGGGAAGCTGGTCAGACGTGATAGAACTTATGGAGCCAAGTAAATGTTTTTAGGGTAAAAGTTCATCCATAAATCTGCTTCCCTGCCCACAGGTTCGCATGTTGGCCGACTTGAGCCTGGTCGGCTGCTACAACATGTCCACAGTTCCAGAGAAGAAGAGGGCCCAGCTGCTGCTAGAGTCGGCCAAGAAGAACCTGCGAGACATGGCCTTCTTCGGACTCACAGAGTACCAGAGGAAAACGCAGTTCCTCTTTGAACGAACCTTCAGGTTGCGCTTCATCAGGCCTTTCATGCAGTACAACAGCACCCGGGCTGCAGGGGTGGACTTGGACAACGCTACGGTCAGTGCCGCCAACACATTATCAATACCAACCGGCGTAAATACTCTCTCTGAACTACTTTCTGCCACACTTTATTTCCAAGGCAAGTCCAATTTATTTACCTCGTTTAATTACTGTGATTATAACAGCACAGTCTGTTTGAGATTAAATCAGGTATTCCTTTCATTTGAGCTGCTCTTAAAGAAGAAAGTAAATATTCTCAGAAAAACATGAAAACATATCCTTGAAGAGGAGATGAATGCAGAAAAGTCTGAACGGGAAGACAGAAGGTAAACACTGCGGTCGTGGATCGCTGTGAAACGGACTGAGATAACTTTAACTGTTTAAAATACATCAGCTTCAAACCAGTTCTTCACACTTTGATTGGCCCAGTGTGGGAGTTCTTAAGCTCAGTTTCTCTGCAAAAAAAAAAGAGAGAGAGAGAAAAAAAACCTACCTCCGGTACACTGCAGCGTGGTGATTTAAACATCAAACCGGGCTGCTCAGAAAGAATAAAATATGCACAGCTGCCAGACTCAAAAGGTGGACCAATGGTTTGCATAAAAAGGAGAAAAAGCTCATTGTAGTGGTTTGGAGTAGGGCATGTGGGGAGTCTGCATGTGGTATTTTTGTGTTAAAAATTGTTTTTAAAATTAGCATTTCTATGAGATCTAATTTCAGAGCCCATTGTGTGAAACAGACAGCTCTCAAATAACTAGGCTGCAGATAAAAAAAAAAAAAAATACAATATTTCCCCTTAACTCTTTTGTGAAGCCATGAAAAGTGCTCTCCTACCCATCATGAGTTCAAGGTCCATGCGAGGCTTGGCTGACTGAACCTAGTTTCTCGATGATTTGATTCCCTCTCACTGACGGATGAAGACTTTGACTCCTTAAAGCCATCTGGGTTCGCATCAGCGTCCTTCATGCTGCAATCCAAAGCGCTAATTTCCAAACATGGACGCAACATGTCGCCTCCCTCTGTTTTCACACACATTGCTTGCAAATCACATCTTGCAGCTGATCAGAGGTTTCAAAGGGATTCTCTTAATTAAACACATTTCTCCCTCTGTATTTGATTTACACACGGCTGATGGCACATTCCAGTAAAGCCAGCTGCATCACACAAGCTAATGTGATCGTGTTTCTGTTGTTTTTACATTGCCAGTACAACCTTTTTGAGTTTCATCTTTCGCTATAGAGTTCTTGGCTGCAATTATGGCCAGTTTCCACTATCACATTTCCTGAATTACAAACCAGGATACCTGAAATCTCAGTGTTTCCTGTTAAAAGCAGCCTGTTTTTCACCACTTTTTTAGCTAATCCATTTCATCGGGTTGTTCTTGGGTCACTTTTCAACTTGAACATTTCATGGACCTCCAACTTGGTGACTGGAGGTAAACTGTGTTGTATTTCCTTTTTGCAGAAATGATTGGTAAGATCATTTTCTGAATGTTAAATATTTGGAACCTGGAAACGGCAGTATTTCACTAATCCTTCAGAGGGCATCAGCAGTCTGCCTCTTATTGCCTTTCTGAGCAGAGTTGGAGACTCAACACTGACACTGTAATCATACTTACATTTACACAAAAAAGACTTGAGACTTGGGTCAAAGGAATTGAATTCAGATCTTATGCGAACATGTTCGTCAAAGACTTCACTGGTCTTTGGAACTAAAGGCTCAAATCATGAACTTAAGACAATAAACTTGATCTTTGGCCTGGAGTTGTCCCTCACATTGTAGGAAGTTGATTTCAACTTGAACTTATTACTAATTGCTTAAGTCATAATTGGGTCTGGGGACATGACTTGAACTTGCCCCTCAGTCTTGATACCTTACTTAGACTTAGCATTATAAGACTTGAGACCTTGTCCCTTAAGCACAACAGAAATGGAGCAAAATTACCTGAACCTTGACTTGAACATCTGCCTCAATGATTCACAACTCATTTTGCCCTTTAAATGCCAATGGCCTGACCTGGTCTTGGGGTGAAAAAAAGACTTGGCTTGGTCTTGTCCCTCAAAGTCCTGGGACTTGCCAGTCCAAGACTCGAAGACTTCACTTGAACTTGCCTTTTGAACACTTCAGACTTAGGACTAAAAACTTGAGTCTGAGCTTGAGTCTACCCTTCCAGGACTCAGGTTTTGCCCCTCAAAGACTCAACTTGGAAGTGCCCTTAATAGGCCGAATCCTTCATTTGGAGTTGGTACTAAAGATTTTAGATTCTGTTTAGACATTTCCCTCAAATACTGTACAAATACTGATTGACTTGGATTTGCCACTCAAAGAGCTGAGATTTGTCTTGGACATGCCCCGTGGACTTGGGATAAGAAACATAAGAGTTGCCTTTTACTTTACTCTCAAAAAAGAATATAAGACCTTAAGATTTGCTTTGAATAACATGACTTGACGTCTCTGCGTACCGGTCCCTTCTTTTTGAATACAAAGCAAGCCGAAATGTCAATTCCCAGCTCACTGACAGAGCCACTTTTTTCACAAAGTCTTGCTGAGAAGGAAATGAGTTCATGGGACACACATGTACGACTTTGTGTTTCAGGGACAAACAGATGAAACATCTGGAGTTTAATGTTTGATGTCATTTCTGTCAGTTTTGAGCTTAGTTGGAGCTCAAATGTTTTTCTAAGCTTTTATACTCCAGCTTTTATTAATTTTTTATTAATTTTGAGGAGTTGTTTACACAGCCACCATTTATTTTGTGGGGAGGGAGGGGTTGTATTTGCTTAACTTCTACATTTTGTTTCTTACTGTCTTGCTTGTGTTGTTGCATATTTATTTTCTAAGTAAAATAAAGGCTTAGGTTCATTTACGTTCATGTAAATGAACCTTTAAGACAACATGCATTTTGCAGGCTGCTCTTTTGCTAGAAAAGTTTCCATCATGTAAGTATTCAACAGCCTAAACAAAGTAATAAAAAACTAATTGTTCAAAATGTTCTAAACAGAGAACTATCTTTTAAATTAGAATTTGAAGCAGAAATTACTCTTTGTGTTTCTTACTTCTTTCTAAGTTCCAGAAAACTTCATTTTTAGAGATATGTATTGCACCTTTTTAGGACCAGTCAAGTGTATTGGAATGTGTAAGAGACACATTTCAGAACATATAATTTTATTATATTTTAGTTTACATTATCTTTGCTGTAAAATGCAGAATATCACAAGACATGAGCAGTAATAGATAATATAATAAACTAGTAAATTTAAACTGTTTTCTTCAGTTAATTTGTATTGTTTTCATCTCAAATGTGGTGCTGGAAATACTTGGAAACTTACCTTGGAAATGCTTGAAAAGTGCTTGGATTTTACTTTTGGGAGAAAAGTGTACAAACTTTGGTTTCATCTTTTTTGCTCTATTTTCTCTTCCACCTTTTAAGGTCGTGTCTTTCTGTGATCTGGCATTAAATGGCGACCTTGTCTCTCCTGTACAGGTGCAGCGCATAGAGGAGTTGAACGAGCTGGACATGGAGCTCTACGACTACGCCAAGGACCTGTTCCAGCAGCGCTACCAGTACACCCGGCAGCAGGAGCGGTGGCAGCAGCGCATCAAGAACCACATGCAACAGAGCCACCAGGGCCTTGGCCTGAGCGTCGGCCTGTGGCCCTCCCGCGGCCAAGCTAGCTCACAATCAACACTGGAGGAGGGGGACAGGGAGAGGGGCGAGAGGGAGGAGCGGGAGGATGGAGAGGAAGGGGGCAGAACGGAGGAGGCTGGCGCCAGGCTTCCCACTGAGGACTACATGAACCAGATCATCAAACGCTGGTAGCAACAGAACGAGAACAAACGACAGACATGCATACATAATGTGAAAGTCATGCTTACACACACATATACACTCACACTGAGAGAGAGAGAGAGAGAGAGAGAGGTGCATCTGCGGAAAGCGCCGCCTCCTTCAAAGACCACAACCAAACGCAAGCTACCGCAGATCTGGGCCGCAAGACTCTCAGTCTTGGGGAGGGAGGGGTTGCTATAGCAACCGGAGGCTGGTAGCTTGCATCAACTCTCATTATTGAGGTTCGCCCAGTTGTTATCGGCGCCTGCTTGCCCTTTTGCCTCCCTGCCACATCTCCTCATTTCTTTGTCTCTGCCATCATCGTTACTTCCTGAGCGGAGGGAGAGCAGAACATTTTTAGAAGTTGCTGACAACGTCCCAGCTTCTCGTCCCGCGTCTCTCGCCCCCTCTGCGGCCCGGCAACGGGGAGAGGAGCACGAGGAAAGGAAAATCAGGTCTGTGAGATTCAAGCAATCCTTTGCGGATGCTCCTGTATCAAGAGAAACTGAAAAAGCTCCGAACAAAGGATAAAAAGTACGACAGCGTTAGAAACCGTATCAGGGAGCAGAAAAAAAAAAAAACTGCAGAAAGTTGTGTAAAGAAAGCTCTGCGCTTGCATAAAGCACCCATTTCATCCATGAAGCATACATGTGTCCTGCAACAGTCTTCTTATTTTTAAGATGCTTTTATTTTTGTCTTGGTCCTTAAGCTTTGTTTAAAAGCAAAATTGTAATAACACTGAGACCAACTTTGCTGCCTAAAGAAAATTCCTTTTCGCTTTTTTTTATTTTTTAATTGTTTTATATGTCAAAAAAAGGATTGGATTGATGAATAATGGACCATAGCCATTACTGAAGCCTTTGCTTCTTTTAGGAAGGGTGTCGCCAGCGTGTCTGATAAAGGTTCCCAAAGCTCCTGTCACTTTAACAAGTTCATTATTTTTGCCTTTTCTCTCTGTTTTTTTTTTTTTTTTTTTTTTTTCGCTTGGTGCATCTGAGTCCTGCAAAGAAAGACAGCCAATTACAGAACCGGATCTCACATAGGTGTGAAGAAACCAGTAGCAGCGGGGCGGGGTAGGGGGGGCAGCGAGTGAATGTGCTGTGGGTTGTTGCCAGGAACTGTGCAGCGCAAGCGACAAGCGCTTTGGAAGCCTTAACTCGGACAAAAATGCTTGAAATGGGAGCTGGAGAACTACCGGTCACCATGGCAATGTGAGCTCTTAATGTAGTGGGTGGCATTTTAGCTTCTCTTCCTCTTCTTCTTCTTCTCCTGTCTTTTCTTTTTTTTTATGTCTTGACTGCGTTGTAAAAGCAGCCATCTCATGCAAGCCTCTGTCCCACCTTCCTAAAGGGCAAACGTTGCCATGGTGACCTGCAGCTCGTCAGCGCAAAGAACGGACGGGGTGAGGTAGCAGTGCCTCTATGTACTTGGATCATAGTCAACATAATTATTGCCAGATATTAAGTCTGCATTGTACTACAGTAATTTCTTTGACTACTTGTGAGTTTGTGAGAGTGTGTGTGTGTGAGGGTGTGTGTAAATATAGTGTGTACAGGAAGCCAGACTGGTGTTTGCCTTTGTAAATAGTGAGAATGACCGACAGAGGATGTTTGTGAACGACTCGTTTCATGACCAATTACCTTGCCATTTCTATTTTTTTGTTGACAGATCACTCATACAAGTCCTTTTCTTGTCTCCTTTCCATGTTTCGGTCGGAACCCACAACTGTAGCTTTACACTATTTCTACTTGTACAGTAAAATTACCAATCTGCACTTTTAATCCAGCTTTTGAACCTCAGCATATCCCCATTACTGTCAGTCCTGCACCCCTCCATGTGCAGACCTTACTGTGAAAATAAAAAAAAAAATTAAAAAAATTCTCATATTTTTAAACCTTTTTGCAGCTGCTTGGTCATATCTTCAAAGGTACTTCCGCGGTCCCACAGGGCCCGGCTTGTTTACCTGTACGGATACGTGTCTGCGTGAGGTTGCGTTTCCACAGACTATTGGGCTGGATGTTGACACGCGGCCGGCAGCTGGTTTAGCCCCAGGTGTTCGTTTTATTGATCTCTGCGGGAAGGAGATGCTTGAGATATCTTCAAAAAATATTTGGAGGCACATCTTATGTTATCCCCCCCCTACAAGGTTTGTGTAGGAAACCAATTTTAAGTGAATTATAGACTAAGGCATGAAGGTGATGGCTGCTGTGCCTTACAAAAGTAACTACAACTCTTGAACTAAAAACTTTTAAGTTTATTTTGAGGGGGACTTTATGTGATGGAGCAGCACAAAGTAGAGCATAATTATGTAAAGAAAGAAAAGAGATAGGCATTAACTGCAAAAGCAAATATCTTAGTACATTGAGAAAAACAAACTTACAAATGACAGAAGGTTCTTTTAAGTCAAAAAATTAAATTAGTCAATAATTTCTTAACATTGAAGAAAAAGTGCTAGTTCCCCTAGCAGATTATTTTTATTTATACCAAGACATTTTTCCCATAAGTGAAATAATCTACCTGTACTAGTACTTTTTCATAAATATTAGGAAATTATTGACTTAACGAGCTTCTATATCCTGCTGAAAAGTTACTTGTAAGTTAGATTTGTCTTATTTCAAACATACTGAGATATTTGCATGACAAACTAGATTAAAAATACTTGGTAAGACTTTGTGTTTTGCAATGTTAAATTTCTTCCACTTGTATTCTGGCTGCTCCAATTTGGGCTTGTTGAACCCATTACTCCTGCAATTCTCTTCAAATCAATACATATTTGCATATTTTTTCTTTCCTCCACACAGTGTTTCAATTTTGGTCTTTTCTGACCAGGCCAGCATTGCATACATGTGAACTGAGTTTGGCAGACCGGACCTTTTGTGACTTTCCTTCATCAACGGCTTTCTTCTGGCCAGATTTGTGGAGCACACAAGTAGTAGTAGTTGTCCTGTCAGCAGACTATTTGCAGAAAGTGTCCTTTTCCTCTCACTTAATAATTGTGCATTACTTTGAATCGGTCTAACGCATGAAATCCCCCACAGAAATGTTGAAGTTTGTTTGTAATATGACGAATATAAAAGTTTAGAGAGTGTGAAAACCTTTGCGAGCTGCTGTTCACTGACGGTTAATCTTGTGGGGGGGGGGTTTCCCGTGTTTTGCTAATGGGATACGCTTAGAGAACTGCTCGTGAAAAACAAAGTTGTGTGTTTATAGTGAAATAAATGTTCTCGACATGTTCGCTGCCTGTCTTTGTACATTCGTTTCACGTAAAGCAACAAATACTCTGTTATGTGTTGACTCCAAACGGTATTAAAATGAGTAATATGAGGGAAAACCGAGGGGAATGTTAAAGTATGCTGGAAAGAAGACGGGCTTTTTGCGCGTTGTTATTCAAACTGCATTTAGATGATGGATGCAGGTATCCTGCTTCCTTCGTCTTTGGAAAACATGATGCAGCCGGTTTTCTTTTAAAACCCGGACCGTTAATCTCGGCTAATCACCACAGAATCCTGCCTTGGTGGTGTGATCGGCTTGGTTTTAAATCAGGAATGATTCATCATGGGAAGGAGAGAAGAACCAGAGGGATCATGCAAAGTATTAGGACTCATCCATCGCCAGTTTGAACATTTTTGCACAGTTTTAAAGTAATGCAATAGGGAGAGAGAGAAACTGATATGGGAAGAGAGACCCTCACTTTTCATATCAGCTTCCCCGTCTTTGTCTTTCTTTTTTTCTTTTTTTGAACTGGAGACTTGAAAACGTCGCAGCTTCAGGCATTTTGCCCATAACTTCTAAATCAGAGCCGGGCTTGCATTGGTGTGTGTTTGGGCTCCAGTCCAACGTTTGTTGGTGTAGAGCAAAAAGGCAAAAACCCATTCTCCACGTATGGAGGTTTATTTTTGTTTTAAGCGTTCCAGTTTTGAGTGAATCAGGCTTGAATCAAATACTGCTTGTCTGAGTGTGTGCGTGTGTAAAAGGAAAAAAAACTTTTACTGACATCATTCCAGAGAAAAGGTATGCTCAAATATATTATTTTGTTATGTTTATCAGATGTCTTAACATTGTTTCCTTTGTGACAATAAAGCAAATCATCATCCTTCTCTTAAAGACGTGTTAAAGAAAGTGTGAAAGGGATTTGTTTTTGTGTTTTTTTTGTTTGTTTTTTTTTAATTGGTGAGCAGTCTCTCTGCCTCCCTTATGTATGCATCTTTCTGGGTTTGTTTTCTTATGATTGCAAAACTGAATCATCCAACCACCAATTAAAATATTTCATTTTTACAGACCTGTGTTGTGTGTGTTTTTTATATATATAGATATAGATATGTAGATGTACTGTAGATATAAAATGCTAGTCATATTGCCAAAAATATTTGTGTTTTGTGAAGATAAATTTTTTTTTGGGATGTATCTACTGACTTTTCAAAATAGCTTAAGTTCATTTGGCTGGGAGGGAGAGATTCTGTAAACGAAACATCGCCAGTTATATTGTTTATTGTGGTAAATATTAGTCATCTCTTTGATTATCGCAACGATCTTTACAGCATACAAAAGACAAGTTTTAGTTTGAACTAAGAATTTTACTATTGAAACTGTTTTAACTGCTGGTTTCAAATATAAATGCTCAGTAAACATGCACTTATTATGGACAGTACTGTTGCACTATTGAATGATATTTATTTTAGAGCGGCGTTTGTTTTTTGAGCTTTTCACTGTAGACAGCGATACATTTACAGGTGAACAGGCTGAGCAATAAAAACGTTTTATCCATATAAATATTGTAATTACAGCTATAAGTTCATATTACCCTTTCCTACTGTGAACATTTATTTTGAAGTCTTGTATGTGGTGTTTAGTGCAGAGGTGAGTAGTAACTAGTTACATTTACCTGAGTAGCTTTTGGATTAATGCTCATCTTACTCCACCTGTAAGTTTAGGGAAACGCTGATGGGATATTATTTGTGTCAAACCTCCTTCCAATTTCAGATGATTAATTTGTCTCAAGGGTATCAGAGTAAAGCAAGCTACATTACCAAATTTGTATAGGTTTTAATTAGTAAGGAGATTAAAACCCACTTGTTTTACTTCCACTTAAACTATGAATCGGTCAATCCCCGTAAAAAAAATAAGTTTATGATTTTATTATAACACGTCAAAAAAGATCAAGAGGTTAGAATAATTTTGTAATGAATGATTTTCTCTGATCTCCTTAGAGTATTTGATGGAAATGACAACGAAACACAGAAAAGACAAAGACATCTGTATTAAAAGCCCCACTCTGTGATTGTTGTGACAGCCTGTTCAGGAGTTTCACTCCTCGGGTTTCTACGAATTTTCACTCTCGGACCAAGATGTTGCTGGGGGGGCATTTCTGCCACCCGCCGAAGACCGGCCACAGGACCATGACCCCAGAAAGCAGCTCGTTCCCGTTTTTAACGACGGCCGGAGTCCTGTCAAAAGTGATCTACGGCCTAATTCGGCCTGCAGATGCACCTTGACTGCTGAACACTCTGGCACGCTCACAAATATTCCTCCTTCCTCTGCTGTGGCAGGTAAAGGATTGACAACAACACGCTGGGGGGCGAATTTAATCCCCTGTCCTTGGATGCGATGGAGCAAGGTGCAGGCATCTCTCTTCCCCCCCTCCCATTTCCTCACTTCACCTCATCAAACACCAGCAGCTTCAACTCTGACCCCTGGAGCCAGGGTGGGATGATGATTTACATGGACAGTGACAGTAAGATGAAGTGGAAAGAAGATCAGGAATGTGAGGTGATTTGGAATCCAAGAGGGTCTTTATAGAACTATATTTTTTGCATCTTGTATATAAAACAGAATGAAAGCAAAGAGTGGTGCAGTTTCCCTTACTGAATGTGACTGTTTAATCCTCCCCATAGCGCTGGATCACTGTCATTTCAAGTGCAGCTGGGCTAAACAAACAATAGTGGCTCGGCTACCACAGAAGGATGGACATGTGCACTCCTGCTAGCTTTTGTGAGAAAGCGCTAACTTGTTCCTGCAGGGAAAGGGAGAAGAGAGGGGGCTGGAATCCTGCTAGGGGTGATTATACAGGCTTTGGCTGCTGTCCATCATCAGGGGGTTAAACTGGCTGAAGCTCCTCTGTGTGGTTCCCATACTCGTTTCATCCAAACAAAGGAACCCCACCGTTATTATTGCTTATTTCCAACATGGAGTTCTGCTGATAGGGTCACATTAAGTGCCTTCCATGCATGCATCAGAGATCGGCTATTGTTGTGCTGAAGGATTGCCCTCGTTGGCGTCCCCACCGATCATGATAGAGACTTAAGCCCTTTTTTGTTTCTGGTTGAGTCATTTCCAACAGATGTCATGGCTTAGCCTTAGACTTTCATAGTCATGTATACGATGTGGATAAATTTCCATACACAAGTAATCTGCAGAGATTCAGCTCACGGTTTTGTCATTTTGTAAATGCAATGGGCAGCAAGAGAGATCAGAGCACTGTCAGGGTGCAGGTTTTTCCATCTGCAATGCAATAAATATGATTAAACTGAACATCTGGTGCTTTTATCTTGTCTTCCACTCTGGCTCTGGCTTATCTTTCAGGGCAACAGCAAATCATCTCGGGTGACAATATAGTTGAACTACAGAATAAAACCTCTCAGGCAGCAGTTTGCAGCAATCTACAGAGTCCCCCAATCACATTAAGGTCTAAAACATATGCTTGTTACATTTGAGTGTGTCAATATATGGAGTTTTAAGCTGGGAGCTCATGAAAAGCAGATCTGCAGAAGCATAGACAAAAAAATATGATGATGTTTTGGAAATGTAGTTCACCTTTAAACTACAGCTGAGGGCTAAATACAAAAATCCCGTTAAATGAGATGTACAAAGTATTCATAATCCTGTAGATTTCAGACTTTTGTGTTATAGCTGCAAAATTTAGTCAATTTTATTAGGATTCTATGTGATAGATCACCTGAAAGTGTTGCATAGTTGTGAAGAGGAAATACATCGTTTCCTGAACAAGGACATTTTTGTCTATTCTTTGCAAAATAGCTCAACCTCAAATTGAATTGAAGGCATCTGTGAACATGTTGTAGGTTTAGCTTTCAATTAGGTATAAGTCTGGGCTTTGACTGGGCCATTCTAACACATGAACATACTTTGATTTAAACTGTTTTAGGTCATCTTACTGAAAGGACATGATGCTGTCACCATTATGTTTTACTCCAGGGATGATGTCTTTAATGTGATGTTTAGTAACTTTTCTGCCACATAGTGCTTTTCCTTTAATGACCTGTCTGCTGTGTTTTAGCAGCATTTTCATGATGCTATTTTCCTCTGTTTTTGAACAAACCTCTAAGGCCTTCGAATGTATTTATGCTAGAATTAAATAGCGAAAACAAGGATCCTGTTTTAATAAACTAAACAACTACTGATTCCCACAGTTTGGCTCTGACCCAGACATTGGGAAGCACTGGTCTAATTGAAAAAGTGTGTGATTATTTACGTGCTCAAAACAGCAATCGGCCTCTTCTGCAGCTGTATTTAAGACTGGCGAGCAGTGCAGCTCCGAGTTCGGCTACTGTAATGTGGTGAATTAGCTTCATGTTAGAGACCCCGGCTGACCCCCATTATACAGTCAGGGACACATTTAATTAGCAGCAGCTCACGTGAAACGACAAAATGTATTAATATTAATGGAGGTTTAATTGAGGTCGCTTTGGTCCCCCGTCGAGGCTTTCAACCTCTAAAATGGCTGACGTGTGATAGCGCGAGCAGAGGGAGCCCACAGTCCAGGCTCGCCATTTCGTATGTGACCCCGGAGAAGATGACAACCATCTCCCATAATTCATCTGAAGATGTCACCTTCCTGACAAATGAACAGGCGCCATGGGCAGTGTGTGGGTGTGTGTGTGTGTGTGTGCGTGGGTGTGTGCGGGTGGGTGTGTGTGTGGGTGTGTGTGTGTGTGCGGGTGTGGGCGTGTGTGGGGGTGTGTGAGGGTGCTGCAGGCTCAGTTTAGTTATACTTGTGAGGACTTACTGTGATGATTTGGCCCGTCCCCGTAAGGACGCAGCTGACTTTCAAGTTAGTTTACTGTGTGTGTTCAAGCATCTATACGTGGGCTATCCACATGTTCATGTCAAAATGAAGGTCATGCCCAGCAGGATAATTAATGTCGCTGCTTTTTTATATAGTTTTAAGTCAAACTTTGGAACTGCTCCCTCTGGAGGATCAACTGTCCAATTTAATTTAGGCTACTGAGCAAGTAAATGAAAAAGCAATAGCCATGTCTTTGCACCCTGGGACACAGTCTCCATACCTTTCTTCTTTTTTTTCAATACAATGCAACAGGTTGGCAGGGGGCCTGTCGTATGTCACCAATCTCCCCCAGAGGGACTGTCTGCAGAACATGTTGAGCAGACTTTAGGAAAAGATGAACAAGAAGATCACAAGTGTTATTTTGTAAAATGATCTGGATTAATTTTCTGTTTTAAGCCACCTACAAAGCTATTGCTGCCTTTAACTCTGGGCATTCTCTTTTTTCTCCCTCATGGAAAGTAATCCTGGCCCAGCACTTTGTTTAGCAGGCTTTCTCCTTAGGATGCCATGAGAGAACCAAGGAATGCACAGGGAGAACATGCAAACTCCAGGCAGAAAAACGCAGGCTAGGATTCAAACCCAGTACCTTCTTGCAGCAAGGCAGCAGTGCAACTGCATATATTCCACATTGGTAGACTTATAGTTAGACATGAGTCACTTTAACTCTTTATTTAGGTCGAATACCTAAATCATCATGCTCGTACCCCATCATTGTTGCGTCCAGTCAATCCAGGGTTGGATGGATCCGTACATATTTAGACCAGGAAAGCCTGGGTGAGAAAAATCAATTGGATTGTTTTCGACCCAGCAGTTTTTAGAGTGTAGTCAGAGAGCAGAGAGGCATCAGCTTATTGAAAGTAAAGTGAACCATGAGACAGCTAATTTCCGCTGTTTGTGCTTCAGAACATACAGACTAAGAAACAATTTATCTAAATCAGTATAGGGTAAGATTGTGGGACTTTCTTTTCCTTTCAAATGTCAATTGTTTGACTTTTGGCATTTAAAGGTCAAATATTAAAAGTATGAGAATTAAATTTATCTTTATAATGAGGTTCTTAACGAGGTTTTATTCCACTAACCGCAACCAAAAAACTAGATTTAAAAAAAAAAAAACTCACTTTAAGAAATAAACATTGACATAGTATTGATTGAAGCTTTATAAATTAACTTCAGTACCACAATATGTATAAAAATATAACACAAAAATACAAAAGCAAAAATGTCTTTAAAACATAAAAAAATCAACATCCCGTTTGATTTTACAAACGGCATGTTGTACTACAGTACGTAGTACTACATACTAGTACTAGTAGTATGTAGTTTTATATACTACAGAGACTTTCAAAATGTAGTCTGGATATATTGAGTCCCATTCATTTATGTTAATGAAATACAAATATAAATATGAATATTTAATTTTTCTTCCTCTTTTTAAATAAACGTGTTTGATTTTTGTTAGTGAATATTACTGATATACTTTAAGAAAGGTAATTTTTAAAATAAAAAACATGCTTGCTTATTTCTGCTTCTAGTCTTTTCATTCTGAACAGGCAAAGTTTTAGTCACCTAATCCGGATGTGAGGACCCACCCTCAGCGGATCATGGAAACAGGAAGCTACAGAGCCGGCTTCGGTGAGGATAAATCAATGGTTTTAAACGCTCTGCAGCTAAATGTGACTCTATTTAAGGCTTGTTTTATGCTCTCATAGAGAAGGTGACCAAACGTGTTTTCACAGAAACAGAAAAATATGGTTTTCCTTTTATGTAGGAGGAGTTAATATTGTTGGCTGTCCGTTTACAACCCAGCAGCAGGTTGGGTTAACTCATTGAGATTTCCTTTCACTCTAGTTATTGCTACACTTGCCTTTCAAACGTCCAGTGTTGTACAATCTTAATAAGTGGCTTGCTAAATGCAGCAATTAGTTAGCTATTAGTTCTAACGTAACATCTTTTAGGATGTTGAGGATCTTGAAGCTGTGTGCTTATTGGACAGAGCAGCCACGCTGAAGGTGCTTATTGGACGGAGTTCAGGAAGCTTTTTATTTACTTACGCTATATCCCTGCAGGTGCATGACATCTTATTCTGCTGATATCTGTCAAAAATGAGTCGTAAACCAGTTATTAACTGGATACAATTCACTTATGTTCCTGCCTTCTAAGTAGCTGCCTTACCTTCTTCTTCTGTTTTATAAATCGTCTTTAAGTGAAGTGTTTGGTCTAATGTCCTCTGCTTGCTGCTGGGTTCAACTGTACTGCTCAATGTAAATTATTAATAGATTCAGGTATTTCCATTATCAATTTTTTTTTATATTAAGCATAAATTCTTGTGCATGTTACTTCATAAATATTTGCCTCATTAGAAATCAGCTCAGACCCAGACTGGCCTGTGCAACAGATAAATGCACTAAGTTATTCTAATGTATTGTGCAAAACATACATGAACATCTGCAATCACATTGTAGAAGTAGTGATAAAAGCTTGGTGTGTGTTTGTATTCGACCTCCTTTACTCTGATTCTTTTGCACATCTGTATTGTGGGAAAATGAATATACCGACTGCTCTTGCTGCACCACATGCTTGAGTTTTATTAGGAACCTGTGGTACAATAAAGGAGAGAAGTGTGTTATCTCAATGTTATAAGACTACAGAAGACTGGTAAAATCTAGTGGAGCTTAGATTATTGGTTTTTTGTGACCTGTTGAAAGATTCACTTGAAACTGATTGTACTTTATCACTTACTGTCACTTCTGTAGATTGCAGCAAAGTAGGCCACTTTACTGTTCGGTGAGTCCAGTCACATTACTTAGTGAGGTTCCATAATATTAAAAAGATTTTTGCTAAACAACCCTTTAGTGGCATAAAGTAGAGTAATCCAAGATGTTTTACATCCTGTGCCAGTGAGGGCTTTTGAAACTTTTTGATTTTGATGATAATAGAAGCTCAGCCTTTAACAAAAAGTCTGGAAAATCACAATGTTGTAATTGATTGTCATTAACCAAACTTCTTTCTGACGTTTTCAGTCTTTATCCGTTATGCAGTGTTTCCACCAGATGTTCAGACTTAGTATGTCAACCACTAAGGATATGCATTTAGTGTTTGCATTAAGGGAAAGTCCACCCAACCCTTCAAATGTATTATTGATATGCATAAAATATAGTATCCTACTAAATATTACATTCAAGCACTCCTTTGCATTTTCCATATTGCACTCACTGATACGACAATAACTAGTTTTAGCAACACTCATAAATTTTTATAGGGGTAAAGTTGTTTTGGATTCAATGTCCCTTTTAACCGAGTAGCTATTGATTTTAGATAAAGTTGAAGGAATTTGAGATCCTCAGCTGTTGTTATTCTATTTATGTTTGTAGAATAAAGCAGCAAATGTCTTCACAGCCTGATGCTGAAACCATCGTGCCTGCGAAGTTGGATGTTTGGAGCATAACTCTTCCAAACATTCGTCTACTCACTGTGATCCAACAGTTGAAATTGTAGTTGCATGTCAGTTTTTAAATCCATTTTAAATAAGGATCTGGGGGCGTGCTGTGGTGGCGTAGGGGATTAGCACGCCCCACGTTTGGAGGCCTTAGTCCTCGACGCGGACGTCGCGGGTTTGACTCCCGGTCCCGGCGACCTCTCCTCGCCCTCTTTCCTGTCTGCCTACTGTCGCAAAAAATACGAGCCACTAGCACCGCAAAAATCCTTCGGAGAAAAAAATGGAAAAACAAATAAAGATCTGATTGTTTGTCACCACTTCTGTTATTGTCTCTGTTCAGGTACAGGCAGGAGGATGTGGCTCCTGTGTGTCCTGCTCGTGTCTCTGCTGTCTCTTGTTTCCAGTGCGGCAGACTCGAAGGCCATCACCACCACCCTTGCAACCAAATGGGCTGATACTCCGCTGCTGCTGGAAGCCAGGTACCACACCACATTGCTGTAGCAGATTTCTTATTATGTTGTACCAACTTCGCACATAGGTCAGTCAGCATCTGTCCTCTGTTGCCCCTGAGTTTAATCTGCTTGCTTATAAAAATAGCAACATAAACGATTAAGTTGTATACAGTGATGAGAGAAACGAGTGTTTTTCTCGTTTGTGTTTGTCAAGCGCGAATATTTCAGCTCAACAAATTTAAGTATTAGAAAAAGATTAGACACACAAAATTCTGAGTTTAAATATAGGCGTTCATTATGGAAAAATCTAAAACTACATGTCCCGCTGTGTCACATCTTTAGAAAGCTGCGTTCAGTATCTTTAGATATACTCAGAGCTTCTTACTGCCACACCTGCTCTCAACCAAGAAAACACTTAAGGACCAACCTGATACAGCAAGATCAACATGGAAATATAGGAACAATTAGCAAAAACATGCAGCAGTGGGGAATCTTCTCAGGAGTGGCCGACCAACAAAAATGACTCGTCCGAAAGGTCACAAAAGACCTTAGAGCAACATCCGAAGAACTTCAGAGCTCACTTGCCTCAGTTAAGGTTAGCGGTCATGACCACCACAAGAAAGCGACAAAGGTGGCCTGCGTGGCTCAGTTCCAACACAGAAAAGATACATCCTTATCTCAGTTTTCCCAGAAGACATCTTGATGATACCCTAAATGTTTGGGAAAATGCTGATGAGACTAAAATGTAATTTAACCACTGCCTTTTTTATTTATTTGTATTATCAGTGTCTAATATATACATATATTTGATTGATGAGCTGAAGCACCTATGTTTCACATGTAGAAAAATAATAAATTATAAAGGGAGCAACACTTTTTTCTCACCACTGTTTATGGCTACATCATAAAAATGTCACTTATTGTTTTTGCTTCTTCTTCTTCAGTGAGTTTCTGGCGGAGGAGAGCCAGGACAAGTTCTGGGACTTTGTTGAGGCCAATCAAAACATCGAGGGAGAGCATGATGGTAATGTAAAACGGCTGCAGACTCTTCAGACCATTTTCACTTTCAGTTTTTGTTCTGAGAGCTTCTGATGGCGTTGCTGCATCTCGACAGTGATTGCAGTGTATTCGGCCGAGTACTTAAAGGACCCAGAACCCATCTCTGTTAGCAACAGCTGGGTCACAGCTACTGCGACAGAAGAGAAGTGGTGATGTGGTTTAATTTTAAAGTGAGAAGACGACTTGGCACATTGTTAGCTGCTATAGAATGCCTTATGTATAGATTGATATTTTCTGAACTATTCCAGATTTTGTCACACTCAACCACGTGTGTCAATGTCATTTCTTGGGGTTTTATTTGATAGATCATCACAATGTAGAGCATGTGATAGGGAAGAAAACTGATGCATGGTTTTATTTTTGAAAGAGTGAAAAAATCCTTACGGTGGTGTGATTAACACAATGAAAGACGCAACTTTAAGGGAACAGACTCACTTGGAAAAGTTTGGCCTGAACCAGTGGTTTGTTTTCTGCTCATGCTCTCATCAGCTGTTCCTCTTAAACATCTTCTTTATCCCCACTGACAAATGGCATCCCCAATGCATGCTGGGAGTCAACATCAGTTTTCACTGTGAGGATGATTTTTAAGGCGATATCATTGTTAGTTTTTCATCTTATGCAGTTCTTCACATGCCAAAAGCCAAAAACTCAAATTCTGCTACATTTGCTGAGTGCCCTGCATGATTTGTGACAAACTGCAAGTGGGCTTTTTATGTCTTTCTATCAGGAAAGACTTTCTTCTTCTTCAATGAAAGTCCAATTTGAGATAGTGTGACTAATAGTTGACTACGGCAGCAACTAATGATTATTTTAGTGATCAAATATTATATAGGTTATTCTGATAAATTATAGGATTAAAAATTGGCACATTCTGCAGCTTTTTCATTTAACCTCTCAAGCCTTTCTTATGCAATGTTAGAAATACATTAAAGATGCAGATAAACAAATAAGTCGATTCCTTCGCTAAATCAAAAAACAAGCATTTTATCCCCTAAAATGCAATAACGTAACATTCTTTTAAGGAACATTGGATCATTTGTAGCAGTGAATGCATCTGCAGCTAAAAATTACTTCTGACATCAACATGTGAAAAGCTCGGCCCTTTCTGCTGGACTTAGCATCAGTACAGAGCAGGGCTGATCTGATGATTATTTTTCTTGGATTAACTGATTGATAATTGGATAGAAAATGTGCTTAATAGGAGTTTGTATTTATTTATTTTATTTGCATAATTTGAACTAGGTAAAGCTAAAACTATCCCAACTGAGGAGTTCTGGGTAGATCATATCATTTTTTTTTTTATCTTGAATGCAAAGTGTATATATTTTTTGTACAGTTTTTGGCTTAATTACTGCTTTTAGGTGTTGCTCTTTCAGCAGATGGCCTTTTTTTTAGTCTGTAGACCCCAGTTAACGAATAATTGATTACTGAGTTAGTTGATTATTTCAATAACAGATTCATCCCCATTAACTCGGTTAATCGTTTCAGCTGTACTGTTTCCAGGTTCTTCCACCAGATCTGGGCAGCTCCTCCAGAGTGGCTATGGGCAATGAGCCTTCCTGCCTCTTGTCTTTTTTTTTTTTTTGCTTTCTGTATACATTTTTTTGGACACCATGACATTTTTAATAAAATCCCCTGGTGTTAGGGTTTTTAAATTAGGCACTGGATGATAAATGAATAGTAATGTCAGACTTTACTCTGATCACCTGTCAAATTGTTGTATGTTTTATTTTTTTTCGCCACAGATACAGACCAAGCTTACTATGAGCTGATTGTGAAGAAAGCCAGTGCTCTGCTGAGCTCCGTCCAGCTGAACATGCTGAAGTTCGCCCTCTCTCTGAGAGCGTACTCTGCCACAGTTCACTCCTTCCAGCAGGTAACAGGAGGAGCTGCTGTTGTCTTAACCTGCTTGCCTATTAGAGAAGTCAGTATTTGTCATTGTTTTTTTTTCTTATTAGATTGCGTCCACTGAGCATCCTCCCTCTGGCTGCTCAGCTTTCATCAGCGTCCATGGAGAGAAGTCCTGTGCTCCAGAAAGCTTGGCAACGCTGTTGAAAACTGCAACGGAAAGGTAATGACAGATCTTTACGTATAAAAGTACACACAGTAGTCTTTGAATCAGTAACATACTGACTAGTCAGGTGATGTTATTATCCTCGTTGCAGACCGAAGCCATACCTTTTCAAAGGTGATCATAGATACCCAGGATCAAATCCAGACACGCCTGTGATCATCCTCTACGCTGAGCTCGGGACGCCAGATTTCCAGAGGTTCCACCAAGCCCTAACATCCAAAGTCAACGAAGGGTCGGCAGTTTACGTGCTTCGTCACTACGTGGCTGTAGGTGTTCACACACACAAGCATTGTTACTCTACTTTTAATATTAGAGTAGATAAATTAAAATTGGTTTATCCACTTACTCAAGTTCTCCAACAAACAATTTGTGCTCTTTTTAAAAAATTGTCCTGTAGTCACCCCACAGAAACGTCCCTGAACTATATTCAAGTGCGGTATGAATATGTGAAACAGTGGATGCAACTTGTAGTGTTAAAAATGGGTGCTGAGTGGGTAATACAACTAGAGAATCACTTCATAAAGCAGGCCGTTTACTATTTATCCCCACTGCTCCAGCAGACTATACCAGATGTCCACATTTGTGAACATATGGCAAAATAATGATTTTAGTGCACTTGTTCTCTCAGTTTTCCTTATTTGACAAAAAAACTTGCGGAGTTTAACCAGGCTTCTCATTTACACCTGGGATGAAGTGTTTCTCCAGTTTTTCATGCCAAGTTGAACTTGGATTTCCTCCTTTCTCACATGCAAATACAGCTGATCCATTTATTTCTCCCCCTGATTATGCTAAATTATTCTCACCATCTGTTTGATATGCATCGAGTCTTTATGCTTAACTAAAAAAGGCCAATTCAGTACCAGTTATTGGACAGTCAATGTGTTCGGCAACAGCTTGTTATCTGTCCTTTAAATCTATCCCTGAAGTCACAGAGTGTTTGTCTTTGTAAAGGAAATTAGATGAAATGTTCGACAGGTGAGAGGACTACAGTGAAGCTGATGGAGCCTTTTGGAAAGTCAAAAACTGGGTCACATAAGTCACCTGGGTGTTTGCATTTGCAACATGAGGTACAGCCAGGCTTCCTACACAGCCTGTGAATGTCTGGAGTTTTATTTAATTAGTTTGAAAATTTTGATAAGTGCCCAAAAAATGAGAAGCAGAGAATAGACAAATGCTATTTGTCTATTAAGGCTGTCAATGTTAACCCCTTAAAGCATCCAATTAATCTAAAACGTTTAACGCGTTAGTATTACATAATCCAGATTAATCACATGATCTATTTTGACCTAAACACCGCTCTCTCGAAGAGTTTTACTCCATTCAAAGCAGCTTCACTTTCTTGTACAGTAATCCTGTCAGATACTGTCAAATAAAGTTCACTAGTGCCAAATAAATTCTTAAAAAACAAAACAAAGCACTGCAATGGACATTTAGATAAAACCAAGGTGGTATGTAGCCTACTTACTGCAACAGTGACTTGTTCTTCCAGTGAAGCACAACCAGTTTGGAGTCAACATGTCTTGATTACGTTTGAAACAAAATTACTTCTTTTAAAATTTCCTGTATATGAACAACTGAGATGTTTGGTTTGAGACAATAAAAGATTTGTTTAAACATTTTTTGAAAATGTGCATTTTAACATTTTAAGCTTACAAAGTTAAGCACAGTGATTAATCGCTAGTGTGTGATTAATCTGACAAAATTTTTTGATCGATTGACAGCACTACTTTATATGGACTTTATTCCATATTCTGCTGGACATCCAGCTACCTATAGCTGTATATTCACCTGCCAATCTTTCTGTTGTTGGCTCGTCTGTCTGTCCATATTTTAAGCTTTGAGGATTTGAGAAATATTTCCCTTAGTAAGCAGTATTTGTACTAAGACAAGTACCGAGTTTTGACAGGAAAAAGTGCGGGGACACGGGACAGGGACAATAACTCCCTGAAATAAGTTTTCTTACTTATACTAACATCTCCTCCTTTCCTTCCAGAAACCTAATGAAAACAAAGTGCATCTGTCGGGGTACGGAGTAGAGCTGGCTATTAAAAGCCAGGAGTACAAGGCAAAGGATGACACACAAGTTCAAGGTTTGTACTCTCTAAGAAATTCATTTACAATAAACAGACTCATGCTGCTGGTGTAACCACTGAGGAGTCCTGACATGAATATCTAGTTAATTGATTTTGCTTTCAGGGGCGGAGGTGAACGCTACAGTGATTGGCGAGAACGATCCAGTGGATGAGGTCCAGGGATTCCTTTTTGGCAAACTGAAGTGAGTGTCTCTGTGTTGAGCTGCGATAAATTTTCACAAGCTTGGTCTGGTTCCAACAGCATTAACTCCAGCCAAGCTCTTTTTTTTCCTTCTCCTCGCTCTTTTTATACTCCAAACTTAATTCCCTTGAACCACTGACCATGTCTCTGCTCAGCTAACCTGCAAATAACTAAATCAATCTGTGGTTCCAAGCACTCTTTCTCTTAATTAGAAGTTCAGTTCTACTTTGTAGCTGCATTTTCCTAGACTGTCTCTCTCTCTCTCGCTCCCTTGCCAGGACTCTCTATCCAGAGCTCAAGGAACAGCTGAAGGAGTTGAGGAAGCACTTAGTAGAAAGCACCAATGAAATGGCACCGCTAAAGGTCTGGCAAATGCAAGGTGGGTGTCCTCTTTCTTTAACCCATCAGTAGATAATTTTTTTTTCTCTGCTGTTTCCTCCTGAATGAATGGCTGTGTAAGCAAACACAGGAAACATTTGTCATATTATGAATAAATATCCAGCTGGCTAAAACAAACATCAGAGGTGGTAGAGCTGCCATATTGACTGACTGGCAAATGTTACGCTGAGGGTATGTAATCTCACAACTAAGACCGGTAAGCTACTCTACTCACCCTTAAGCCATAAATCGTACAAGTAAGTAAAGGTTATTTAAACTGTAAATATCTTTACTTTGAAAAAAGTAATATAACCGCATGACCTTAAAATGTTCTTAGTTTGTACTAAGAGTGCACCACTGCATAATAATCTAGTAGAATATAGATGCCTTTCATTCATTCATTGTAGCTATTGAAGCATATTTGAATAAACCGGCCTGGTAGCAGCTCTAGTAGCTAATCCAAGATGTGTGACAACTGCTTTATCTTTAGAAATAAGGGCTTCAACATGCAACTAAATCAAATAATTTATGCTCTTAGAGAAAGAAAAGAGAAATCTTTATCTTTTTTCTGCCTAGAGATCAATATTTGCTGTACTTCCTGTGGAATTGGGCTCCATAGGAAGTACAACTAGAAGGGCACACCCCTCCAAATTGTGCGTATGATTGCAGGGAGACAGGAAAGTTGTGTTCTTCAAGCAGCAGTTCTAAAGAGCATTCTGTTTATGTTAAAAAGAGAAGAAGGAGAAAAAAATCACAAACAGTGTTTTTTTATTTTTATTTTGACAATACATGTCAGCATGAATATTAAAAAACAACTTCTGGCTTCAGAGCCCACTTTTCCTAATTTGCTCAAATCCCGGCAATCTGTTGGGTGGGCTGATTTATTCATTTTTTTCTAAGGGTGTTTAACAAGTTTATACATTTAATATAAGATGTTACTACTTCATTATTAAGCCATTTAGTGATTGCATAGTTATAAAAGGAAACATTTTATGTTTATCCAACTTTAGATGACAGCTGGTTTTCTTTTTTTTTATCTCTGCATCAGGGAGTTAACCAGATGATTTTAAGGCGTCCTTAGAAACCGGTTGTAAACATGAAAGCACACTTGGCATCTGATTGGATAAACCATCTGTACTTAATAACCATGGATCGCTTTCTGTGTTTATACAACACTGGTCCAATTGTGGAAGCCCTATTCACACAGCAATTCTTAGTGTGTGCAGCTCCTTGTTCTGTTAAACACACACCAGTGAAAGCATCCGGGTCGGTTCGTGGCCCACGGACACTTGACATGTTGACAGGGGAAGCAGCTGACCCCTCTGACAACTGGATGACTCCATCATCTAATGTTGACACTGAGAGGATGTTTCTAACAGAGCAACTTCTGTTGCTTTCCGTTTTGTCTTCATCGGGAGCAGCAGCTATATTCTCTTATTTAGCTTCTGACTGCCTTTATATTTATCCCAGCACTGATTCTTGGCTGATACCGAAGGAGCGAAATATGAAAATGTGCTCAGCTGTAACGTCTCATATTCATGTACCTTCTACACTTTGTTCAAAGTGTTTTTCCTCTTAGTTTGAGTATATTTACTAAGTCTCTGTTTTAGCCATACCTGGATGCAGACTTGTGACTGAAGATTATAACAATAAGAAAGGACAATGCACTAGTGAGCAACATGTTAATGTTTTGCAATTGTGGTCATCAACATAATATTTAAGGAATCAATTAAAAGGAAACTCCAGCAGCCAAAAATTAAGAATAATAAAAATCAATAGCACTTTATTTGATGGGGTATGCATAAGACTGACATCTAAACAGGACATAACACATGTCATGAAGATGAAGGAGTTTTCATGAATGTTTTACGACTGTTGTCATGAAGTGTCATTTGGTAAATAATGACACCTTTAATGTAAAACTGCATTAAACGTGCATTAAAAGTGTCAAATTTGCATTATTCTGTAAATAATGACACCTTTAATGCAAAGTTGCATTAAAACTTGCATTAAAAATCCATTGCAATTGTCAACTTTGCATTACAAGTGTTCAATATTTACCGAATGACACTTCATGACAACAGTCGTAAAACATTATGAAAACTCCTTAGTCTTCATAACAGGTGTTATGTCACGTTTATATAAAGTTAAATTAAGTGTCACCACAAAATCTTATGACATAGCAAATAACGAAGACCAACTTTATGCACTTAAATACTTCTTTTAATATTCTGCTGTTCTTTGTTTCAATGTGACACAATAAGAGCTCTGAGAATAGACGATGATTTGCTTCTCTCTGCTCCCTCATTGCAAATGGCTTGAGTTAATTTTTTAACTGATGCTTTGATCATGATTAAATACAAACGTAAACAAATACGCTCTTGTTGCTTCACTCCATCAGTGATTCAAACCAGCAGCCGAACCTTAATTAGTGCAGGTGTTTGATCCTTCAGTTCCCTCTCTGTGCATCTGAGCTGATATATGTTTAATATAACTGAGGATGTTGCTGCATTTTTTTTTTTATTGCAGATTCTGATTGCATCATTTATTGTTATATACACAGCGTTTTTCAGTTTTTATCATTTCTCTCACCACACGCATATTCCCACTGTAAAGGTCTGAATATATACAAATGCCTTGCACGCATTAAAAGTCATCTATCATCAGGCGTGGCCAGGAAGCGAGTGCGGCGCTGCTTTGATTGTGTCGAATAAAAGATGTGAGCCGGCTGAGCTCGACTGTCAGACTGACACGAGGGCGCCTGTCTTTATCTTCTAACCCACTGGGGCTCATTAACTCAGCCTGTTTACAAAGAGCGGAAGACCTCCAGGGGCTAATAATCACAGCCTACAACACCATTACAAAGAGGCTCACTGCATTGAAATAAAGCTCACCGCATCCTTTCTTTCCTTGGAAAGCCTTGCTGTCAATGCGCATATATTTTCTGCACCCTGAATCCGAGGAATTTGTTTTCTGTTGCCAGACCAGAACTTTCTAGGCTTATCCCATGTCAACAGCAGTTTAATGAGGTCCCTAATATTTTTGGGTAAAAGTATTTTCCCAATTAAGATTTATGTTTTGTTTAGCTTTTCTGTTTTAATTAGTACATTTTCACAATTCTTTATTAAGTTTATTGTCTATAGGATTGTTGGTATGTTTGTAGTGTAAGCCGTACTTCATAAACATGTCTGCCTAGCAAAATTTGACTTTTAACGTTGAACTTCAAACATCTGCACAGCTTCAGGCTTCATTGTGGAATATTTCTTTAAAAAAATGAACTTCTTCAAACTCAAGAAATATTTGGGCATCTCAGTAACTCATAACACACAGATATGAGTATCTCAGGTAATTGATGATTTTATAGTCCCTAGACTTTTATATTAGAAGTCATTGAATAAAGATCTTATGTCACAGTCTAATTTTCTGAGAACTTTAATTTTGTATTTTTTTTTTTAGATAAAGACCATAAAAGAACCGACGTAGACACTTGAAACAAGTTGAATGTAATGAATCTATATGATAGATGAGCTTCACGTTTTCAGATGCGTTGCTGAAATAAATTACATTTTTGGTGATATTTTAAATTTGTTGCGATGGTATTTAATTATTCTTTGCTCTCAAGGAATTGGAAGTTTGCACAAGCTTCAGTTTTCCTCTCTCATGTGAGGAAAAAGGACAGAACAGAAAGAAACCAGCAAATAAACACTGCTGATCCCTGCTTATTTAAAACAAACAAAAACGCTGTTTCAGCACAACTTATTAAAGTTTTTTTTTTCTTTTGGAAGAGCTGAAAACTTTCAGCTTGTCCTACATCATATTCTCCTGTGTTTCATGTTTGCTTTTCATTTTCATCCACTCATCTCTTTCCCCGTTGTTTGCCCTCTCTGCCCTCCACCCCTTCCACGTCTTCTTCTTTAGATCTGAGTTTCCAGACAGCAGCTCGCATTCTTGCAGCTCCTGCTGTTGATGCCCTCAACGTAATGAAAGACCTCAGTCAGAACTTTCCCACCAAAGCCAGGTAGAGCAGAAATTAACACACGTCCAAGCTGAGTTTGTATATATACTGATAAGTTCTGGGTTTTATTTATTGTTTGTTTGTTTTTTTTTTCCTTCCAGGTCCATCACAAAAACTGTGGTCAAGTCTGAAATCCGCAAAGAGATTGAGGAGAACCAAAAGGTATCCATTTTTTATCCATGTTTGATCTTTTATTCTCTTTTCTAGATACATCAGACATTTTTGATGACATTTCATCAGATGTTCTCCGACCCATCAGTTCCAATTTTGATCTGATCTTTCTTTTTTTTATTATTCTGAAAAGGTTTTTTTTGCCATGAATTATACCATATAAGAAAGATAAATGGACTATAGGTTGGGGCTGTTTTTAATTGAACAGGAAATGAAGAAATTACGAGATTTTACCTACTAATGCATCAAAATATGTTTCCAACCTTGCAAACCTTTTGATTTTTATTTTTGCTCATTAAAACTCACGATGTGCATGATTTCTGTTTCATATACGTAGTAAAAAACCTCCCATTTTTTCCCCATATTTATTTGTCACTAATTCATTACATTCAGAAGTATTTAAATAAAATTAGAGTGGAGATCAGGCTATTCCTGGCTGACACCAGTTTTAAAATGTTCTTTCGGATTTGGCCAATTCAAATCTATTTTTTGCAAAGAACTTTAACACATAGAAGATAAAAGGGTGCCGCAGGTTCTTTGATTGTAGTAGTTTGAGTCTATCAAACCGTATGTCTCTAACCTTTATTAAAATATATCTAAACTCAAAATAGGACATCAAGGCACATCCTGTTTGTTGATTCGTTCAGTTTTGAGAAACAAAATCTGCAAGATTTTTGTTTCCCCATCCCATTTCGTGCCTCAAACAAATGTCTCTTCCTGGAGTTTCTGGAAAAGGGATAGAGTATCTGATAATCTGTCTGGCACTTTCATATGTTTCTTAAGGGGACTTCAGTGGTCACTACTTTAAAAAAAAATCATTACATTTATAATAAGTTTGATAACTTGCGTAAAAGGATGAGTTTCTTTATTGCCTTATTCTTCAAGACTTGAATAAATATTGTGAGCTAAAGGTTTCGTTCACTCCAAAGCAAAACTAGATGTGAAGTTGAGATGGGTACAAAGAAAGACTTATCTAAAATCCAAAGGACTTACAATGTCTCTATTGAAGCTGTTGCATGCTATATTGACTATTAAAAAGCAGCAAGTGCCTTCTGAACCTTTTTTTTGTGTCTGTGAATAAAAACTCTGTTAGGAGCTATTTTTCGCCTCCAATTTGCACACATTTGGTGCTCGGGGGATCCTGGTTGTGAAGAAAAAACCTGCCTGCAGTGCTCATTTTCACTTTGATGAGAGCTTTTATAAAGCAATCCAATTAAAGGAAAATATTGCTGCAGGTTTTTTTTTTTTTATCCCACAAAGGATGGAGGTATATCTGGCTTTATTTTCTTAGACTGGAAGGTTTTTTAAATAATACTTCAACTCTAGGTGAATTTAAACCAACATCTAATTGCTTCAAAACATTTCAGCATTTTAATGTCTTCCTCTTCCTCCCATGCTATTGATCTGTCTGTGTTCTGTGAACTAAGTAGGAAGTGCTCTGCAAAAGTATTCAGACCCCTTGACTTTTTCCCATTACAGAAATATTAAATGTAGCATTAAACAAATGCTGCTAGTCCACCTTATTTGCTTTTGCTGCTTTAAATCTGGGATGAGAGACGTTGGAGTTGGAGAATATGATCCTTGCCTGTCAAAGTCTGGTTCGAAATCCATTTATGAATCAGGACCTTATTTGTTGTGCTACTCGGTACCCGGTACTGAGTTTGAGGTACTGTACAAAGAAGATTGTTCAGAACTTTAAATCTCTTGAAATTTGATCAAGACATTGTCTAAAAAACGTGCGGCAAAAGCTTATTCTGTAATTATTAATTACTGAATACAAATGCAATTCAAACATATAAAACACAGGGTCAAGAGTCATGAATACTTTTGCGAGTATTAGTTGCAGTTAGTTGATGCATTTGTTCTAAAAACCATACTGCAGTTATTTTTGTGGGAAAAAGAAATGTCGCTTAGTTGACACATCAAAAAAGCAGAAGTTCTGCTCCATTTTAGTTAAATCTAAGTCAACTTTCGAATATTTGCACTTGGTAAAATCTTGTGCTTTGCTTTTGAAGCACAACATATTAAAATCAGATTCTTAGCTCCTTTTGATTAGACTTCTTTTTTACATTTTTTTGTTTTTGACCTCACAGCCTGCACCCTCGAGTAGAGAGGTCCTCAGCCCTCCTGGCTTCAGCCTGCAGGAAAATATCTCAAAACGAGAGCTGCTCCTCCTGTGGCTGTTTGTTCTCGTCGCCTTTTGTTGTGTGATAAATTGCGAACAGCATCTGACTTCAAAAACCTTTCCGTTTTAGACAATGTGTTTGGCTTTGTCCCGTTAATAACGGAATAGGTAACCATCCCCCTTTTTTTTTCCTGTCGATGCTTTTTCACTCCCTCTCTCTGCCTCCTCACGCCTCCCGACTCCCGGCGCTCTTCTCACATTATCGCGGCGCGCAGAAGACAGGAGTTTGGGTCGCCGGCGGGGGTTTTTCAGACAGACGTCCTAATTACTGAATCGGTGATTCATTCAGCAGGCGCAGTGCGTCCTGCGGCAAGAAATGATTATTGATTGGAGCGCTTTGGACACCAGCACTTGCTTCCAGACACTTCTTTCTGTCACACACACATGCCGACACCCCGACACACACAGTTTAACCGGGATGAGCAATATTTGTGTTAATCATGTCTTGTTGTAATTGCAGTGTCTGAAGTGTGATTAATCTGATGTCTTTGTGTTTCTGTAATGAGATTTGACTGCACCAGAATGACTTGGAGCTCTCCCTTTTCCTCCTCAGACACACAAACAACTCACAGCTCCTCCTAGCCACGCAGCCAGTCACACACCTTTTCTCCCCCCTAATAATTAGATTTGTTTAGCGTGGGCTCAGATTGCTCGAAACTCACTGAACAGAGCTGTCAGAGCTCGTTTGGAGCCGTCAGCCTGCCTCGTTATTGCTCCAGAATGGCCGTTGCATCTAGTTTACAGTATAATTGACTGTGCAAAGGGAGGTTTTTGACGTTACATGATGCAAACGGCTCGGCTGGTGTGAGACGAGGAGTTTCGGGGTTTGATGTAACCAGGCCATTTAGTCACTTTTGACATTTCTCCCTGTAGTATTTCAAAGGAACACTGGGATTGCAGCCTGGAGACTCAGCTCTGTTCATCAACGGGCTGCATATAGATCTGGACACACAAGACATCTTCAGGTATAAACACGCACTGAGACGACTGGCTGTAACACCAGCTCGGATAACAAGTGTTTACTGCATTAACGTCAGTCAGCAAAGAAGGAAGTTTTTGTTAATATGATATATTTTAATTAACTGATAATATTCAGATTCAAAAAAGGTTTTATGTGATTGACCAACACAAAGTGGTGCATAAGTTTGAACTAGAAGGAAAATTACATACGTTGTTAGAAATCTTTTTATTGACAGATGACGATCTGAAAAGTGTGGAGTGCATTTGTATTCAGCCACTGTAAATACTTGGCTGATGGTGGTATGTTTCCATCAGCTTTGCACAGGTCTGACTTTGACTTTGAGGCCTGCAGAGAGGATCAAAAGGGCTGACCTTCACTCCATCTAACATTTCTGCAGACACCACACATTCTGGACACAAACGTTTACTTTCATGTCGGCGCTACAGAGCGCTCTTCTCAAAAAAAAAAAAAAACACCCTCCACAGAGACGGCTTCTTCCCCCTGGCAGTTACTCTTAATGAGTCCCCAGATCGATACCATGAATATTTCCATAATTCAACCTCTTTTCTAAACATTGCATATACAAATATTTACAAAACTTTTATTTTTATTTACCTTTTTTATTCTTTATATTCAAAATGTCTTTTTCTGAAAACAAAGTGGAACCGAATGTTTTCCCACAAGCCTGGCAATTTAAGCTGATTTTGATCTGGAGTCAGAGATGTTTGTCCGTTTTTCTTGGCATAACGGCTCCGGCTGTGTAATAATCTCAGATTGGATGGAGAGTTTTGGCACTACTTTATCCCCAACCTGCCTGATACGTTTCTTTTTCTTCTTTTCTCTCATTCCTTTGAATTTTATTTTGGAGTGTTAGAGTAATAACCGTTAGATACAAATGCATTTTGTACTCTTCAGTTTTTATTTATATAAAAACAGTGTTTCAATTTCCTTCCATTTTATCAGTACGTATAATTTTTTTGTTGGTCTGTCATATTAAATCAAGTTTTATTAATAATCAAATTAAGTCTCTGTATGTTGTTTTTTAGTTTATCTGAAGAAGTGACAATAATCAGCCATGCAGATGTCAGTTACTCTTTAAAATTCTCTTTTATTTTAGAATTGATAGCAGCTGTGCACCTACACAGTCTCGGACTGTGTAGGTGCCAAGACAGGCGTACTTCTTGGTCAGATGACTTTGATCTGATCTCTAATTGTCACCTTCAGTGTGCTGGACGTGCTCCGCAGTGAAGCGAGGGTTATGGAGGGTCTGCGCTCCCTTCTCATTGAGACGCCCTACATCCATGACATCCTGAAACTCAACGTCCAGCCATCCGACTCTGATTACGCCGTTGATATTCGTAACCCTGCCATCTGCGTAAGATCAAGAAATTTCCCTCTTCTAGGAAATGTTCACCTCAATTTTGTTTGCCCCTGGTTTTGACTTATTTATTGGCAACTTTTTGCTAATTTTTTTCTTCCTCAACTAATTGCTTCCCCCGTTTCAGTGGATTAACAACCTGGAGACGGACCACAGGTACAGCTCATGGCCCTATAATGTCCAGGAGCTGCTCAGACCAACCTTCCCCGGAGTCATCAGGCAAATCCGCAAAAACTTCCACAATCTCGTAAGATCACTGTTGGGTAATTGGCATTCGAGTGAGTCTGCTTAAAGCTGAACCAGGGTGAAAAGAAACGGTTTGCTTGTTTTGCAGGTGATCATTGTGGATCCGACCCAGGAGAACGCTGCTGAACTTCTGAGCGTGGCAGAGATGTTTTATGCCAACAACATCCCACTCAGGTTGGTTTTTGTGCCAGGAAGAAAAATGTAGACTGTAAACCTCATTTAATCTAGTTTCACCAGGCCTCGACAGGTCAAATTGTTTCTTAATTGTTCCAAAAGATGATAATTCATGTAGGACATGCCTTCAATGTTAAATGTTCAGCGTTTAATTTTATGACGTAGAATCGGACTGGTATTTGTGGTGTCTGACGAAGACGACATAGACGGCATGCAGGACGCAGGCGTAGCTCTGGTCCGAGCCTACAACTACATCACTGACGAGGTGAACAGTCACAGCGCTTTCGAAGCCGTCGTCTCGGTAAGTAAAGCCTGCGGACACGAGCCTGTTGCCATGTTACCACCACCGTGTCCTGTTCCTCTTCCCTTCTGCTCATCCTGTTGCCCTTCCTGCCATCTGCAGATGTTTAACCGTGTGACAATTGGTGGAAAGCTAAGTGTTGGAGATGTTGTTAAAGTGCTGGAGAAGAGATTTCCCTATGTGGAGGTCAGCAGCGTCCTCGGAGCCGATTCGAGCTACGACAACAACAGGAAGGTAAATGCAACAGAATTTGGCTTCACTAAATACGGACGTTGTCTTTTGACACCAAATCATTTTCAATTACTCAGCCAGTGAAATTATATGTGTAATCTAAATTACTAGTTCTGGTCTGATACTTTTTTTTGTCACTTTATGCCATTAGCAATATACTTCCTTGCTGTTTTTATTCTAATGCAAATGCAATCAGATTTCCATTTTGTTTCACTCTGGTTTTAACAATTTTTTAAACCAAAATAGTGACAAACTCTAAATTTAAAGCAGTAATTAAATAAAAACAGATTCTGGTTTTTTCTTGGTTACTAAGACGGAAATTACCAAATGTTATTTGGATTTTACTTCTGCTTTTAGATCACTAATGAGCCACAAACTAAATTTTTCCCTGCAGGAAGGGAAGGCGTACTATGAGCAAACAGGAGTGGGCCCGTTGCCCGTGGTGATGTACAACGGGATCCCTTACCAGCGTGAGCAACTGGACCCTGATGAACTGGAAACCACCACAATGCAAAAAATCCTTGAAACCACGTCTTTTTACCAGAGAGCAGTCTACTTGGTGAGTTGCAGGACAGTTAAATAATGTTGTTACATAGTCAGCATGGATGTATTTACAAATACAAACCAAACTTTTTATATTTTAGTGTGTAAAACTATTTGAAGTTTTTTAAGAAATTTTCCTTGTTCACAAGTTTGTAGCACTTTGTGTTGGTATATTGGATAAAATCTCCCCAAAATACATGATGATGTTGTTGTAACAATGGGACTAAAAAATGTGACCAAATGGGAAAGAAGATAAAAGCTCTTAATATTTTTGTAAGGCGCTGAATTTTCTAATTTTTACTTCTTTTATGTTGAGTTTACAAAACTCAGCATAATCTCATCAAAAAGGAGCTCGATACCAATCTTTAATTCCAGTACAGTGAGTGTTTTGATGTTAGACTTTTTTCTCTCTCTGCTTAAACTGACATCAAATAAATCTATTTAAAAAGAAAAGAAAAGAAAAAGGTCAGAAAGTCTTTAGATGGTTTTATGTTGTTTATAAATCCAAAGTTTTACTTCTTTTGGAGATTTAGTCATAAGATAAATTTTGTGTTTGGCATGCAGCATGTGTAAGCACCATCTGTCATATTTCCTCTTTTAAAATTATCCCATCATTCCCCTGAGCCAAGTGTTTATTTAAAAGGGGATTCTCAGGCGCAGACATGCACTGAGCTGAATTTAGCAGTTGTTCTGATCAACAGGGTGTTAGTCATAATTTTCTTCTGAACCTAAACTTCCAGAAGAAAAAACTTAAATAAATGCAGCAGATACGTTGTTTGTTAGTTTTGTTGCTGTGGCTTTCGGCCTGGAAAGTCTGCAGAAAAGTAGATGATGCATCACTGTCAGCTCTGCAGCAGCAGTGAAGAATGTCCTCACTAACTCATAGCTTTCACATCCTAACTCCAATTTGTAAACTCTCTCGCAGGGTGAGCTGGCCACAGATCACGACGTCGTCGACTTCATCATGAACCAGCCCAACGTTGTTCCTCGCATTAACTCCAGAGTGTTGTCAACCAGCAGAACCTACCTGGACTTGTCCAATACGAGTGAGTTGACAATAAAATGCAACATTGTTATACCCGGTGGTGGGAATTGGCACTAATTACTGGGTAAACAATTTGAACAAAACAGTGTTTGGTTTCTAAAAATGACCTGAGCTGCTGCAAGTCTGCTGCAAACGGCATTATGAAAAGAAGAATTGCTATTCTCCCAAGACGCCGTCGACACAGCAATTTATGTAACCTGTGTTGCGACACTATTAACATCGATGAAATGTGTGAATGTTAAGTTCACATCCTTGTACAGAGCTGTCCTTGGACTGTTGTTAGCTAAAATTTCTAATGAAACCTTGCAAAATTCAGGTTGTTTTTTCAAATTGCTGAAATTTCCGCTCTTCAGCTACAATATTATAAAAACACTTTAAATAAATTTTACCCTGGTAAAACATGTTAGTCTGAAAATAAAGACTTTTGGGAAAATAGGCCAGAATAGGACCTTGAAGTAAACACATGTGGTATACTGTTACATTTACAGACCAAATGTACATTTTAATTTCCACCTCTGTTATTATCCTATAGTAGTATTGTGTATTTGCTTTGCATTTCAGTAGGCTGCGAAGATTTGCTTTAAGTAAAAAACAATCCATCATCACCTCTGTATGCATCAAATACTGTAGCATTTGCTAATTTAAGATGCCGTCGATTTGGAGTTGGAATACATACTGAACATACAGTATGCACCACTTCTGCAAGATTTCTCTACAAGTGCAAGTCGGATATTGCACTAAGGACCTGGTTATAATGCAATGTTATGCTGGTGATTTGTCTCCTCTGAAGAAGATTCACTTTAAGCATACTAAATGTAAAATACAAAGTGTAGAACATTGATGTTCTACGATGATCGTCTGACCATCCCTAGACGAAAAATGCTGTAATAACAAAAACCTTTTAATTGACAATGTTGGAAAATAAGAGCAAATGTCTCACAACATCATGCGTTTTGTTAATGGAGACCCTTATTATTTTCTATTTGAGCTAAAACTCAATACTTATTCATGAAGATGTGCAAGTTCAATTCTACTGTTTTTACAAGGTTTTCTTCAAGCTCTTTTTCATTTTGGAAGTTTACAGCATCTACGATCCTTAGTCTGCTCTCTGCAAAATAGGTGGTTGTTGTTTGCGTTTTATGTTCTTGTAAATGTTCAATTTTCATCTTTGACTTTCCGTCCGTTTTTTTCCACTTTTTGCAGACAACTACTTTATTGACGATTACGCTCGTTTCTCCACTTTGGACTCAAAGGAGAAGAGCACGGCTGTAGCCAACAGCATGAACTACATGACTAAGAAAGGTAAGAGCAAAAAGCAACAAACTATCACCTTATATATGTTGTTCTACTGAAGAAAAGTGAGCCATCTTGAAGCCTAAACTCCTGTTTGTTCTGCTGTCTTGTCCTCCTCCACTCCATATTTCTGTGTTAACATTTTCCCTGCATCAGGGATGGCCGCCACCAACAGCCATGGTAAAATCCCCTTTGTTCTCCACATTATTCCCTCTCCTAGCTCAATTGCTCTTTTATTCTGTCAACCACAATGCTGGCATTCTTTCAGTATTACTCCTCCATCTGCAATGCATCTCTCAGAGGACAGTGGTGACTAATGATGCATGTGAAAATTGTGCCTGAGTATTAAAATGTGTTTATACAAGTGCCAGTGGTCTAACATTTACTTCTAACACTCAGAAAAAATGCATGACAGTTTATGCAGTAGCTGCATGTGAATTTATAAAGTCCAGTGACAATTTCGAGCAAAAATATAATTCATAAGTCTTCTCCTGTTTGGTTCTTACTGCTATAGATTAGCTACTAATACATAGAATAAACTGAGGTCTCTCTTTGACGTTATAAGTTGATCTGTATAGACAAGACGCCTCATGTCACAAAAAGCAGCAGAAAGAATTAATAAAGACAAGCTTCTTTAATAATATATGAGGCTAGTTGTTAAAAATGATTTTTTCCGGGAATTTCCTGACTATGAGACCCCCCTGAATGTAAGCTGCACCCATTAACTTTGAAAAGAAAAAAAAATGTAGATAGTTCTAGTAAGGATCCTTAAAATGGCTTAAAGTTAATTATCCCTTTAATGCAGTAGCATAATCTCACACACAAAATATATAGAGAAGCTCCATTTTTATGTGAAGTACATTTACTTTGGGGGTTTTCTAAAAATCCCTGCAAAATAAATGGAAATGAGGCTTTTTGGTTTATACTTTTGTAGGTTGGTTTGGTTGATTATAATTTCTGGAAACTTAAAAAACAGTATTCCTGAGCTATTTTTTTTCTTGGGCTATAAGGAAATAAGTCTAAGATATAGACTTATTTCCCTTTCATGCAAAGGTTGATGGTATAAGAAGTTTAGAAAAGAGATCAGTACTGTGTATGGGGGCGTCCCTTAGGAGAAAGACAATAGAAACAGAGAGAAACAATAGAAAAACTTTAAACTTTCATTCTGTACTAAAGCCAGAGAGTAAAGACATGGCTTTAGATGAGGCTTAAAAACATTGACAGCTGAAGCCTGCCTGATATGTGGGACAGTTTAGAGGCTTCAACTCCAAAGACACGATCATCTCCGCGGACCAACCCAGACCTTCCTGCAGCTAACAGCAATCAGTAGATCCAAGGGATCCTGATGGCGCACGAGGTCAGCCGCATAGCCAGCAGCCTTTCTGTTTTCCGCTTCGTAGGTCAACAGTAAAACTTGAAAATCAATTCCGAAGGGAACTGGGAGTTTGAGAAGAGATGCAACTATGTGTTTAAACGGTTTAGTTTGTGTCAGAAGACGAGCTGCTTCTAGACGTTTGTAGCGTCTCTCAGTGTGAGATTATGCTACAGATAAATCTTTGCCAGTGATGCCAGGAAATAAGGCACCACATACCATTCTTCCTAGAAGATCGATTTTAGACTGGCTTAAAGCATTTTATTTATTTATTTTTTTTGCTTCCCAGATGATGGATACATCCGCCCTGTGACTTTCTGGGTAGTCGGAGACTTCGATAAGCCCTCAGGACGTCAGCTGCTTTACGATGCCATCAGACACATGGTGAGAAATGCTATAAAAACAATCTGATTATAAAACTATGATGTGCTGCGAAATATTTTGAAGATGATTTTAGTCAGAAAGAAATCACTGATTCATTGGAGAAAGACCTCCAGAGGAACAATTGGAAATAGCATTGTGACATTAATTAAGGGTATGTCAGGGTTTTCGCACACCATAAATGTCAAAACTAAACTTTGCTCACTTGCCTGCTCCATAAGAAAACCAGCAACAACGTCCGACTGGGGATGATCAACAATCCGTCGTCGAATCCATCTGCAGAAACTAGCCGCGTTGCCAGAGCGATCTGGTCTGTCATGCAGACGCAGTCGGCCAATAATGCAAAGAACTTCATCACCAAGATGTCAAAGGAGGAAACGGCAGAGGCCCTGGAGAAGGGCGTGGACGTCGGGGAGTTTGCCGTCGGGGTGAGTTGTTGAGTTTCTGCGGTTACATCTGAATTACTGACAAAATACTTTTGGGGTGTCAGTTTCTTATTTGCTCCTTTTTCCTCCTTCAGGGAATGGATTTGTCATTGTTCAAAAGCGCTTATGAGGGTCCCAAATTTGACTTCCTGCTCTCCCACGCTGCCTACTGCCGAGACGTGCTCAAACTGAAGAAAGGACAGAGAGCGGTCATCAGCAACGGAAGGGTACATCTGTCGTTTCTCCCGGTTGACCGACCTTTATGCCTGTGCTAAAATGAAAGCAGCATAAAGTTAGTAACGGCTGCAGATTCTTTCTTTCATGCCGTTTGTCGTTCTTGTTCCTTCTCAGATTGTCGGGCCGCTGGAGGAGAACGAGGTGTTCAACCAGGACGACTTCTTGCTTCTGGAGAACATCATCCTGAAAACATCAGGGGAGCGCATCAAAAGCAAAGTCCAGCAGTTTGAGATGGAGGAGGACAGGTATTTTATTTTATTTCCCAAAGGTTTTCAGGCTCCATAAGAACTTCCACAGATGAACTTTCCGTCTAAAGTAATGCTGCGTCTCTCTCAGGGCCAGCGACCTTGTGATGAAGGTGGATGCTCTGCTGTCCTCTCAGCCCAAAGGCGAATCCAGGATAGAGTACGGCTTTTCAGACGATCGCCACAGGTACGTCTGGAGCGCTCAACATCACTTACCACTTCTGAAGGTTTTGTTTTTCATTGGGGTCGCTTAGCTTGTTTTAAAGGGATAGATTCAGTGAAATCCATTTGTTCTCTGAGGAGAACAGCAGAATCTTTTTGTTTACTTCACTCGATCATCGGTCTCGTATTTGTCGGCAGCGCCGTAAAGATCCGTCCCAAGGAGGGAGACGTGTACTTTGATGTCGTTGCCGTGGTGGATCCAGTAACGAGAGACGCACAGAAACTGGCTCCTCTTTTATCGGTAGGTTTGGACTCTGTTATTGGACTGGATGAGCCGTCGTTGTCCGTCCAGCTAACGACCGTCCTCTGTCCTGTCACTAACCTGTTTCCCCTCTATCATGTCTCCGTGTTTCACTCTGAAGGTTCTGAAGCAGCTCGTAAACGTCAACCTGAGGGTTTTCATGAACTGCCAGTCAAAACTGTCAGATATGCCTCTAAAAAGGTAAAAAACACAACAGACTTCTTTTTATGTTTTTACGTTTGAATCGGATATCAATAAGTGCTACATTTGTCCAACATTTGGCTCAGACGTCTGTAAAACCTGAGGTAATTCAAGTTTAGATAAAAGGTTATTCATTCAATCAAAGGAACACATTCTTTCTTTCCTTCATTTTGTACAATTTTGAGCTGCTTTGTGTTTGTCTGTTACGTAAAATCACAATTAAATGGCATTTGTTGAGACGGAGTGCATTGTCTGCAGTTTTTACCGCTACGTGTTGGAGCCGGAGGTGGCGTTCCAGCCCGACGCGTCGTTCTCCCCGGGACCCATGGCCAAGTTCCTGGACATGCCTCAGTCTCCGCTCTTCACCCTGAACCTCAACACCCCCGAGAGCTGGATGGTGGAGTCTGTGCGCACCCGCTACGATCTCGATAACATCTACCTGGAGGAGGTGATGATGGTTTCAGCTGGAAAATGTAGTTTTAATTCAGATTTTCCTCTGTTCACCCCTGCAACTGTAGGTTCGTTTTTTTTTTTTTTTCACATTTTAAAACAGACAACTTTAATCTAACTTTAGATGAAGCTCCAAACAAAGCCCGACAAACTCTGTGGAAAACTTTTTGATGACGCTGAGGCGAATCTTAAGTTTTCGACTGACGGCTCTCTGCTGTCCAAAGAGGTCGTGACCTCCCCTTGGATTCCCTTTCTTAAAGTTTCTGCCTTTCTGCTTCAGAGTTTGAAGAACAGTCCTCCTCTCCATAAAATAAACATCGTCAGTCAGCTTTGGAGTCATTACTAATGCATGTTGCCGGGGCGTGCTGGACTGTAAACTGAGCTTGGCTGCACCCCTGTGGCTGCAGGTGGAGAACATCGTGGCGGCCGAGTACGAGCTGGAGCACCTGCTGCTGGAGGGCCACTGTTTCGATGTCAGTTCGGGTCAGCCGCCGCGAGGCCTTCAGTTCACTCTGGGGACCGCCGCCGAGCCCGTCATCGTGGATACCATCGTCATGGCAAACTTGGTAAGAGGATCCCCATCGTGTTGGCGCTCCCACGCAGTCAGGAGAAGTCTGGAGTTTTATTTCAGCGTTTTCCTGGTGGGATAATAATTAATAAAGTATGAATTATGGAAAAATATTTGTATTTTCAGGAATTATTTGCACTAACGTTGTCTAAATATGGCGTCCGTCTCTCTACACTTTCTAGTTTATGTCCTTCCTTCCACTTTCCATTTTTTAATTCCTTTCTTTTTTCCTTCCTTCCTTCAATTTTTTATTTGTCCTTTTTTTCTTGTTTTTCCTTTTTCCCTCCTTCTTTACTTTCTTCTTTCCTTTGTACCTTATTTCCTTCTTTCCTCATTTATTTCGTTGTTTCCTTCCTTCCTTCTGTCCTTCCTTCATTTTGTCATTTGTTCCTATGTACTTCCTTCCTTCTTATGTTCCTCCTTCCTTACTTTCTTCCTTCCTTCTCTTCTTCCTTTCTTCTTATGTTCCTCCTTCCTTCCTTTTTCCTATGCTCTTTCTTCTTTCCTTCCTCCCTCCTTCCTTCCTAGTGTCCTTACTTTAATTCTTCCTTGTATCTTTGCTTCCTCCAGTGCTTCCTCAATTCCTTCTTTTTCTTCAGAAATATCTGTAGTAATTGTTGAAATAAACAAAGATGACTAAAAATCCTAGAAAGTTTAGTCAGGAAGGTTCAGATGTGCTGTAACATTTCACTAAAATTGTTTTTTGATCTGGTTTCCAGGGCTACTTTCAGCTCAAAGCCAACCCCGGCGCCTGGATGCTGAAGCTGAGGAAAGGACGGTCCGATGAAATCTACAAGGTTTACAGGTGAGGCTGATCACGTGTTTTGCTTCTCCTCCCCCAGCACTGAAAGGCGTTCATGTTTTAATTCAGTCGTCTGCCGTCTCGTACTCATAAGTTTGATGTTTTTCGTCCGCAGCCACGACGGCACAGATTCCCCGTCGGACTCGGATGACATTATTGTGGTGTTGAACAATTTCAAGAGTCGAATCATTAAAGTGAAGGTCAGTTCATCTCTGATGCGTAGCACCAACCTGCCCCCAGAGCCCCACTAGAGTCAGAGTAGCAGCTCGTTACAAAAAGCTTTAAATTCAAAGGTTTTACTTATCAGAACATAATTATGGTCTCTGCGCTGACATTCAGTAAATAGATTGACTTGATCCACTGCTATTGTCCTTCTGAGTGAATGTAGAGCAGCTTTTACACCCTTTATGTTGTTACCATAAGGAGAAAAGCCTGAGTTTATTATCTGTCAAGTGTGTTTGATTCCTCCGTCGGTGTTTAACACTTTCCACCGCCAAGCTTCTCCCTCTGGAGAGAGACGAGATGTTCCTGCCTTAATACCTCCAGAACGCTAAGAGCCAGAAAAGCTTCACACCCTAAAATTCATCACCATAAATATGTAAAAACACGGTAATAATTCAGACACCCAATCTGGGCCAGTTTAAGACTTTATTTGGCTTCAGATTACAGTCGAGTTTTTCCATTAAGCGGCCCAGTTCGGGCCAAGCCTCAGAGACAGAAGCCTTTACTTCTGACTTTGTGATATTCTTATGTGACTGGATGATGATAAGCTTATTTCATCAGTCGACTTCATCATGTTTGGCAGTAATGTACTTTTGTCTAACTCTAATGACTAATATCATATAAAACATTTGAGTGTTTCTTGATTGCTTCTCTTAAATTACATCCACTAACACCTTCTGAATGTTAAAATAATTTTCTTTTGTTTTTTTTTTCCTGTTCAGGTTCAGAAGAAGCCCGACAAATTTAACGAGGAGCTGCTGAGTGATGGAACGGAGGAAAACGACTCCGGCTTTTGGAAATCTCTGGCCAGGTACCGCTCTGGTTTATGCACTTATTTCATTTTTCTAACATATTTAATGTAAATGAAGCTGGATCAGAAACTAAACCATCTGGGTGCCTTTGAAATATAACACATTTTTCGTCAGTATTTTTCTTTGTATTCTGCCTTAATGTCTCGTAATAGTGGAGTAAACTCGGCTGGTTTGTTTCGTGTTTGCAGAGGCTTTACTGGCGGAGGGAAAACTGAGGAGCCGAAGCAGGAGAAAGACGACGTGATCAACATTTTCTCTGTGGCTTCAGGGCATCTGTACGAGAGGTTCCTCAGGTGGGGATTAAATACTCCTAAAAATCCCATCAAAGTTGACACTTTTTAAATTCCTTGGCACACAAAGGCAGCGTTGATCCTGGTTCCTCTTTTTTATTTATTTTTTTATTTTAGCCAGCATCCACGTCACCATTCTCCTTTTCTTCTCTCCCAGGATCATGATGCTGTCAGTCCTAAAGAACACCAAAACCCCCGTCAAGTTCTGGTTCCTGAAGAACTACCTGTCTCCGACTTTCAAGGTAGGATTTGTCCTCCCTCCGTTTGTAGAGGAGGAAGACCGGCTGGGATTTGTTCTGGGCACCTTCTGTTTCAGCTGCAGTTGGTTTAAAACTCAAGCAGGAGTGAAATAATTAGAGACTCCTATTGTTTTCTGACTCTGGTCTCTCCTGTTATAGGCATTGATATCTCCTTCATAGTTTTCAAAAGTCTGGAAAGTTATTTTTCTTTTCTCATTCCTGGCAGACATGAGTTTGTTGAACAAAAATCAGAATTTGTCAAAAATCTAGATTTATTCACCGTGTCTTTTTTTTTTGTCTCTCCTTCTTTTTGTTGTACATCTTTGTGTCTTTCCTCCCTTCCTTTCTTCCTAGTCTGCTTCCTTTTTTCCCACCTTCTCTTTCCTTCCATCCTAGTGTCTTACGTCTCTTTTGTTTTTTCTATTTTGACATTTCTTTTTCCTTTTCTCCTTCCTTCCCTAACTCTGTGCCCTTCCTCCTTTTCTCTTCTGTCCTTCCTTCATTCTGTCTTAGTCTCCTTCCTTTTTACCTTCCTTGTTCATCCTGTGTTGTCACCTTCTTTCCTCGTTCAGGCCTCTGTCCTTTCTTCATTTCTTTGTTTTTTTTTTGTTTTCTTTTTTCGTTTTTTCATTTTCATTCTTTCGTACTTTCTTCTGCCTTTGGTCCTTTCTTTCTTGAGATGAAACGTCTGGCATAAATTCCTGGTGAACTTTTTAAATTTCTATTTTAAAATTAAACAAATGACTGATAGCTGTTGAACTGTACAATGACTCAAATCCTGTATTTTCATGTAGTTAGCGGTTTATTTCATGTCTTTCCCTCTGCAGGAGTTCATCCCCCACATGGCGAAGCAGTATGGTTTCCAGTATGAACTGGTCCAGTACAAGTGGCCACGCTGGTTGCACCAGCAGACGGAGAAGCAGAGGATCATCTGGGGCTACAAGATTCTCTTCCTGGACGTTCTGTTTCCTCTCGCTGTGGATAAGATCTTGTTTGTGGACGCAGACCAGGTTCGCTCCGTCCGTTCTCTACGACTACAAGAAGAAACGATGCATGTTTTCATCGCAGCATTAGCTTTTTTAAAACACAAAACCTCGGGGGTGCTGTGGTGGCCAGGGGCAAAACACGACCCACCTGCTTTGTTATCCCATGTTATGTTGGGATATTTTATATATTGCATTAGATGCTCAGATTACAATGCATAGAAATGACCTTAGACCTTAGTCGTCATGGCGGTGGTCGCAGGTTCGATTCCTGGCCTGGCGACATTTATCGCATGTCTTCACTCTCTCTCATTACCCTGTTTCTTGTCTAGCTACTTTCAAATAAAGGCCAACAAAAACCTTAAAAAAACAACAACAAAAAACCAACATAAAAACTCAGAGATTTTTAGTGCATTTTTTGTTTATAGTTATGTCGTAACCTAGACTTGTAGTTAATAACGAGGCCGCTCCATAACCCTGACCTGCTTCCCGTCAGATCGTGCGAACAGACCTGAAGGAGCTGCGGGACTTTGACCTGGAGGGCGCTCCGTACGGCTACACGCCGTTCTGCGACAGCCGCAGGGAGATGGACGGCTATCGCTTCTGGAAGTCCGGCTACTGGGCGAGCCACCTCGCCGGGCGCAAGTACCACATCAGGTGCTTCAGCTCAACGATCGCCCACAGACTCGTTTATAAAACACCTTGCTAAAAAAAAAACTCTTGGAATGTTTTTGGTCTTAATTAGAAATGTAAAAAAAAAAAAAAATTCTATTGTGTGAATATTTTTGTAAGCGACTGTTCTCTTGGATGCTCTTGCTTTCTTGCACATATCCTTGTTAAAGTGGCGTGTGCTCCACAGCGCCCTCTACGTGGTCGACTTGAAGAAGTTCAGGAAGATCGCCGCGGGAGACCGCCTCAGAGGACAGTACCAGGGACTCAGCCAAGACCCCAACAGCCTGTCCAACCTGGACCAGGTCTCTGTTTGCTGCCCTGCAATCCTCTTTATGTCTCCTGACCGTAGCGTTTCACTTTTACACAATACTGCTTTCATTTAGCTTTTTGCTTAAAAAGGTTGAGAGGAACATTTATGACCCATCCAAATGTGGCTGCATCTCAAAGCGTCAGAGGTGTTTTTTTCAGTCAGACTCTGGTTCTGCACGGAGTATTAGGGCCACTCTAAGAAAATAAAAAGAAATAAAAGAAAGAGAAGAAAGTTGTACAAGAATAAAGTCAAAATACAATAACTTTATTCTCAAAATACTATGAATTTATTCTGATTTTATTTCAGCTTTATTCTCGTAATATTATGACTTTATTCTTGTAATATTGTAACTTTTTTTTTGTTCTTTTGTCTCTTTACTGCCAATGGTTAAAGCCATTTCCTGGATCCAGAAGCTTTGACGTACCTCATCATGATGTTTAAATATTGCTCCATGTTTTCCTGTTTTAGCGCCGCTTTGTAACAGGTTCCTGTGTTTTCCAGGATCTTCCCAACAACATGATCCACCAGGTTCCCATCAAGTCTCTGCCTCAGGAGTGGCTGTGGTGTGAGACCTGGTGTGACGACGGCTCCAAAAGGACAGCGAAGACGATAGATTTGGTAATGATGTTTGTGTCCAACAAGCATAACACGCTTTCTGCTGCATGTCCCAGAAGCCAGTAGAGGGCGCTAATGGTTGAGGAAGAAGAGAAAATGGAGCAGGAATCTGCAATCTTTACAGCCTGAAGAGCTATTTTTTGTCCTCATTCTGGCTAAATAAAACTCGTTTAGAGCCACTAAACTAAAATGTGTTTACTAAAAGGTTACTTTAAATCTAAATCTACCGGTGGACTGACTAATTTTGTTCTGAATTGTCTGTAAATATGATAATTTGTGCAAATTATATTATATTGCCAACATATGTAAACACATTAATAATGGTGGCCTAAATGTTGGAAAAAAGTATTTTTTCTAACAGTACTATTATTTAAATATACAAAAATGGAAAAAGGCAGTTGCTATAAGTCATAACACTCATAATAATAATAATAGATATGCAAATTAATGCTACATGATTGGTTAAAGTCATTAATGATAAGTTATTAACATATGTAATAAAATTCCAATCACACTAAACAATTAGCAGAAGAAATGCTGATATAATACCCATAATAGTAGCTGTGGTACTTTTGTAAATGTAAAATAATAATGTCAGAAAAGGTAAATGGAGCATAAAAATAATATACTAATGGTTAGATACAATATATTTAAATTTTGCCATAATGGAAGCACATCTTTTGAATTATGTTTTAATAACTTTCAGAAGATGTAACTATTTTAAGGAATGTTTTACTTCCTGCTGCTCTATAATTGGGTTTTGTTTTTTCTCAATCAGTGCAACAATCCAATGACGAAGGAGCCCAAGCTGCAGGCAGCGGTGAGGATCGTAGCGGAGTGGACGGACTACGACAAGGAGATCAAACGCTTCCAGACGTCCAGAGCACGGGACGGGGCGACACACTCGACGGGTCAGCAGCGGGTCACAGGTACAGAACCTCCTCAGCCGACGAGTTCTGCATCCGAACCGTCGACCGCCTCCGTTCTGATGACCCTCTGCTTCTCTCCTCTGGTCAGATCCTCACATAGAACTGTGAAAATCCACAGAGACCTGGACTGTAAAGAATGGGCTCGGTGGAGAGCTTCCTGCTGACGGAACCGACCACAAACTGGTTCACACAGATTTCTGGGTTTTTTTATGTATATGTGGGGAACACACACACACACACACACACACACGGCAGGAATGTACTTTGTGTTTTCTTTTCTGTATTGGATGTTTGCACTGATTTCAGGTCTAACTGTGGTGGAAGCTCAACTGGAACAGAACTTGATATTCGTCCTCTGAGTCTGGGATGATGACTGAGACGGTTTTTAGTAACAAGGTACAGGGGAGGCTTGGGGATAATGGTTGGTGTCATGAAGGGAAATTATGTATAAAAATAGGGTTAAAAAATGTCATTCCTCATGCTAAGTCTTGATTAAATAAGTTCCTGCATTTTTTTTGCCAGTTTAAGTAGAAATGCAACATTTGATTAATAGATATTTCTACAATTAGGTGGTTCGCCACCTCCAGAGAAGGACCGCGAAATTCTTGACGTTAGTTTGGATACGATTTGTCTGCATGATGGCAGCATCTGGCTGAAGGAAATCATGCATTTCTGCAAGGTTCCAAGTGTTATCTTTAACACTTGTTAAATATTTAATATTCATTAAATATTCATTTAATGAATTAAATGAATATTTAATTCATTCAGGAGGAATTTTTGTTTTATAACTCGAGCCATCAGAACACAAATCCCCCGAAAACTGGAAGCTTTCAGACTTTTATTGTGATCCATTTGAAAAAAGGTTTTACAAAAGGTAACATTCAATTTTTACATCAATTCTTTTTAAAAAATTACTTAAAATAAGGTTTTGATACAACAAACTCGGCTAACTAAAGTAATGGCTTCTATAAACAAGGTGAAAATAAGATAATATACATGTAAAATGAATGCTACAAACATGACAAACTGAAGAAAGGATTACATTAAATAAAAAAATAAAAGTCAAAATGGCGTGATTGCTTTCTTTTTTGTTTTCTTTCCTTTTCGAACGACATCTGGCCAGAGTTGGCATCGGAGCAGTTATTGCGAAAAGTCGTTCCACATGATGCCGAGGCGCCAGATGACAAACCTGCTGCTTATTGTTCCCCCACCCCCTTCCTCACATGGCAACATTTCTCCTTCACAAGCTATGATCGTCGTCATGAGGGCTCTGCTTTAGATAACACCCAGATTAGTAAAGAGACTGCAATACAAGATCAATTTACAACAACAGAAAAAAGAGAAAAACAAACAAGAATTGAGAGGCGTTTCTTTTCTGTAATATGTGGAAAAGCACAGAGGACGGTGTGCTCCGGAGGACAAACTGGACGTTTAGCTCCAGCTGACCAGACGCTGGGAAAAGCTGCTCTCTCTCTGTTCCGGATCGTCCGACCGTTGCCTCCGACCTGCGCTCCGTTTTCAGCGTCGCTGCTCTGTTGGGAGACAACTGTCGCGTGCAAATAATAATAATAATGATTAAAATTTTAAAAAAAAACGTGTAAAAGCCAACTCATGTTTCACGTGGGCCAAGTGTGAGAGGTCAACAATGTTCAACATGAACACTGGAAAACGCACACTGAAGTGGAAGGAGGACGGCGGTAAAAGCTCCGACGCTCGTTTCCAGTGTTGATGTTGAACTGTTCCTTTAAAACCAGCCGTCCGGTCCAGACAGCAGCAGCTCAACAGTTTATACCTGGGCTTCAAACGGAGCGCCGAAACCTTCCTGCCGCAAGAAGAAGAAACGAAAATTCCTTGATCATCCCAGAGAGGGGGAGAGAGAGAGAGAGAAAGAGGTTCTGGACTTCCTTCTCCTTCCTCCTCCAACATTAAAGTCCGTTACAGTCACATCATCTCCATTGCTTAAAAAACATGCACCTCCAGCATTTTATACAAGAGTATCATACAAAGTAAGGCATTTCACGTTGTGTTCTTGAGTGTTAATTCATGTGTCGTGTGTGTGTGTGGGTGTGTGTGTGTGTTTACGCATGTACATAGCAACCACATTTTAATGTTTTCTTTTTTGCCCCCCTATCAAAAAGACTGCAAAAAACAAACATAAAGTCAAGATAAATTTCACTTAAAATATATATATTTGTCATATATATTTACGTATATATTCATATGTTTAAAAAAAAAAAAAAGAAAAGAATAAGTGGGGAAGGGAAAAAGCTCAAGAGGTCCCTGTGATTGGCCTGTTGTCAGAAGCCCCTCCCTCACTCCAGGACCTCACCGGGTGCCACGGTGACCAGCTGCAGAGGGATCTCCTGATTGGCTACAAGGTCGTGGGCGGTGGCGGTCTGGAGGATGAGCGTGGTTCCGTCCGTGGTGATGACGGCGTCGGTGGTGGGTGGAGAGGTGGAGGTGGGCACGCCGCCCTTTTTGTTCTGATGAGTCTTTATGTGCTTGGCCAGGTGGTCGCTGCGCATGAACCTCTTGGAGCATTCGGAGCACACAAATTTCTTCTCTCCTGCAGATCCAACACACACACAAACCATTTGTTCAAGTGAGTCTCAGGGGGGAAAAGAGAAAAGAAAAAAACAACTATCCTTGGTCAGCGTGCATGTTGTGTTGCGGTATTTTGGGTTGAATTTTAATTTTGTTTTAAAATGTTTTCTGTTTATCTGGGAGGCTTTCACATATTCAATGTATTATGCAACTATTGACTTGATTCAAACTGCATTTTTAAAATACAGAATTATTACAACTTAATTTATATTTCAATGCGCTTCAGGTAGATGGTGTTAAAATCCGTACAGAAAATCATATTTCGTTGTTTCTCCACTAGGTGGAGACATTTTTCATATATGAAACTTGTTAATTTTATGGGTTTTTTTTAGCAAATTCATGAATACTTCTAGTGCAGCAGAAATGTAAAAAATAGCAGTGATAGCTCAAATATTTTTCTGTCTAAGGAGCCAGAGAAATTGGCAAACGACAAAAAAAATAAAACTGAGTAGATTCAGTGTCATGATGAAGTTTCTACAGATGTCAGAAACTGTAAGTTGAAGCTTCACATCAGCAACAAAGCAAGTTTACTCCTTTTCCTCATGGCCTCCAATCAATAACATTTAAACCAAATGCTGCCAAATATTTTAGAAAAAAATAACCTTATCAGAAAAACCTAGAGAGGCTAAAAGCTGTAAACAATGTGCAATTTTCAACACAAGTCTATGACCAAAACCATCTCTGGACCGTTTCCTGTTGTTGCACTCATCAAGCTTTCCTCAGAGAAACGGCCAAATGTAACAAACAAGGTCAACAACAAAAGAAAATCAAGCATTTCCAGCTCAGCCTGAAGCAGCTCGCAGTGTTAGACTCCCAGACAATCTGGCTGAACAAAGAGTCGCTACACTTCTTAGAAATATTTCTAAATTTCTAAAAACACAAACAGTCATGGTGCAAAAACTCAGAAAAAGCCCAAATTTAATTAAAGTAGCGATGACAGCCAGACTAATTCACAAAGCTCATCATCAGATGATATTTTTTGCAGCCTAGATCTACAAGAAATGGGAAAAAAAACTCTACAAAACAACCAACTACTGGCAAGTAACCAGTAATCAAAAAAAATGAAGCAGAACTGATTACTTACTAAACTAAATTATGCAATATGTTCAGTTTAATTGTTTTTTATTAATACTGTGAAACTACAGCATATTTACACAAGTTTCAAATATAAATACCCATCATACTGACCCATACCTACTTATTAAAGTAAATCTGTTTACATATACTTAAGTAAAGGTTCTCCTCATTCTAATATCCTCGGATATTAATTAAACAGCAGCACTCTTACATAAAAAAACTGCAACAGGGTCTAAATGTTAAATTTCCTCACTTACAAATATTTCTTTCTGTAATTTAACAACTTATTTGATCTAATTCAGTAAACTTGCTTGTCCTGAACAGTGTAATGTGCTGTTACTACCACAAGAGGGCAGTAAAGGTGGTAGGATTAAAATATATCTAGAGGAGAAAATACGATTCCTGCTGTAGAATCTCTGCAATAATAATTCTCTACAGCTCATACATTGTTGACATGTTCTGCTTATATTATCATCTGATTCATTTAGATACGTTCCTCCTCATTTTCAATGTAAAAAAATGTTTTACCAAACCCTCGAATTCAATAGGAATTACATTTCAAACTACTTTTTTACTTCTTTCTTTCTCACATGGTTCTATAAATTGTTGGACAAAATAAAAAGAAATGTACGGCAGCCTTTATTTTTTTGTTACCGTTCAAAGCCACAGCGCTTAAATATGATTACAAAAGAGCATAAACCCAACCTCTCATTCACACCATATGACACCTTCATTTATGAAACCTCCTAAGGTCCATGAACGCACCACAGACATCTAGACAAGCAGAGGCTGTCCTCTCCTAACCCCAGCAGTCTAACACCTGGGGGAACCAGCAGAGGGCGCTATAGGGACTCGCCTGTGTGTGTCCTCCTGTGTCTCTGAAGCTCGTCGCTCCTGGTGAACCTCTTCCCGCAGTACATCCAGTTGCAAACGAAGGGCCTCTCTCCGCTGTGCCAGCGCAGGTGAGCTCTCAGGTGAGACGTTTTCCCGTAGACCTTCCCGCAGCCGGCGATGTGGCAGATGTGCTGCTTCTTCTTTCCCACACCGGAGCCCCTGAGAGGCAGACAGAGGGGGGGAAACTGAGTCAGTCAAAAGGGTCTGAATGGAGAGGGATGATTCTGAGTTTTCATCTGAAGAGCCCAGGCGAAACTTTCCAGAGTTCTCCGCCTTTTCTATTTGTTCTAAAAGACAAATCCATAAAAATGACGGGCTTAAAAACAAGGAGATAAAAGAATGGTGGAAATGCATTATGGCAAAATATAAAAAGACAAGGAAGAAAGGGGGATAGGCAGGACACAAAAAAGAACGACAAGGGAGGAAAGAAAATAGGATGGGAAAAAAAACCTAAAAGAAAAGGTGAGGGGACAAGGAAAGTCAGGTAGAACACAAAAAGGTAGAAGGAAGGACATTGAAAGGGAGTGGAGTACAAAATAACAGAGGAAAGACAAAAGGAAAAAGAAAGGTACAAGAGATTAACTTAGAAAAGATTGACTAAAACAAAAGAAAGAAGTTTACTTTAATAAGTAAGGCACAAGAAAGAAATGAGAATAAAGAAGAACATGAGGGAGGAAGGAAGGACTGAAGGTAGAAATGTTGGACACAAAAAAGAGGAAAAAGTAGGACATGACTGAGGAGGGACAGACGAAAGATGAGTTGGATAAGGCATCACGTCTGCAGACTGCGTGGGAACCCTGTGAGCAGAGCGTGGTTTCATCGAACGCCCACCTTCCTCCTGACTCCTTGCAGTTGGGGCAGGTGCAGGCCACCCTGCGGAGCCGTTTGCCGTCCCCGCCCGCCGTGTCCATGTCCTCGTCTCCCATGGGGACCCGCAGGTTGTTCAGGTCGCTGGGGTTCAGCGTGGAGTCCCCGCTGAGCTGCCACTCCTCTGAGTCCGGCTCTTCTTTTATCTGAATCCCTGAACCAGGAAGAATGCAGGCACACAGCAGACAGGTTACGGTCACCGACAGTAAAGTCCTGGAGTGAGGAAGGTAAGGTCATCATGTCTGTGGCTTTACCAGCTGGACTCCTGGCGTCGTCTCCCTGTGTGTACTGGACTCCAGTTTGTGTTACAGAGTTAACTGTGACAGTCTGGAGGTTGGGGAGGCTGACCTGGCCGGTCTGGCCCAAGGGCAGGGTCTGGACCGGGGCTAGAGTCAGCTGCTGGGTCTGACCCTGACCCTGGGGCAACTGGAGCCCCTGGAGCGACTGGACACCTTGAACCTGGAAGACAGGAAGAGAAACAAAAAAACGGAATTAATTCAAATTCTGTCCGATTGTGAAGGAATAAGCTCACAATGGAGCGTCGCGGCGCTACCTGGAAGGTCTGCCACTGGATCTGACCCGTGGCGGTGACGGTCTGGGCCTGGATGAGGAAGGTACCTGGGTTGACCAGCTGCACACTCTGCAGAGTCTGACCGGCTCCAGTCAGGTCCTGGCCCTGCGCCACCTGGGCCTGAGCGTCCCCCGACAGCAGGATGGGCTGGGAGATGGTGGTGGCGTTGGAGGACGAGCCCTTCACAAGAGGAACAGGGTTACCGAGGCAGTAGGAACGGGTTTCACCAACTCAAATTTAAGACTTAAAGCATTTATAAGACCGTTATGAATGATATTTAAGACTTGTATCGCGATGGAAATGTACAAAAGAAAATTGCGTATCATCACCTTCCTAAAATAATGGCTTTTTGCCAAAAGAAAAATATGACTCAGGAAGGTAACAATGTTTATCTATTGTAGTGTCAAGCTTGTTTGTCCAGAATGTCCATAGCTACATACAGGTTGGAAACAGAAGACGTGCCAAAGATGAACATCATCCAGCCAATCAGCAATAATTTACACTTAGCTAACTAGCAAGGGTTTATTAGCAGCTTTTAGCAGCAGCCTCAATCGCCTCAAGTCACAGGACAAAATGAAGATGTTTGCGAGTGGCTCACACTTTTGCCTGTCAGAAAAGTCTCACAAGAAAAATATACTTCATGGAACATATGAGTAAATTGACCTGGCACAAGAAGATTTAAGACCTGTGATTAACGTATTTAAGGACAACTTGCATCTTTTAAATGAATTTAAGACATTTTAAGGTCCGAATTTCACATGCATCAGTTTAAGACTTTTTAAAAGAATTTTTTAGGAACTAGCTGCCTTTATTAGACGGTAATCCAACAGGAAGAGGGCCGCTGCAATTAGTGTGGCACGCGACATGCCGAACGCAAGTATTTTTAAGGATGCACACATCTAACATCCACACTTCTACAACAACAGCTACATTCCTGGGATATACTGACCTGCATTTGCTGTAGGTGGTTGTGGGAGTTGAAGTTCTCCGTGGAAGAGGGGTCTGCCACCCCCGCAGACACAGCTGTGGCCTGCGTGAGAACTCCTGTGCCGTCGATGGTCGCCGGGAGCTGGGAGGCGTTGGAAGAAGAGGAGGAAGTGGTTGGCACGTAGATCTCTTGGTTGGTGTTGCTCACAGTCACCATAGACTGCTTGCTGTCCTGGCTCTGGTTCTCTAGCGGCTGGCTGCTCATGATCAGCTGGCCCTCGGGTGTTACCCCAGTGGCGATCGGTACCGTCTGCGCCCCCGTCAAACCCAGCGACTCCAGATCCACGCTGTTTATAGGGACGAACGTGATGTTGCCGGGAAGCCCTACAGGCACAGTGCCGGCGTACGCCGAACCGCCGGCCAACGAGACGCCCTGGATGGACTGAACCTGGCCTGCCTGTGTGAGCAGGTCTGTAGCTGCTGTTGTGGAGCAGTTGATTCCAATATTGCTCTGGCTGCCATCTTGGAGGAGTTGAATCTGGCCTGTACCGTCGTCCAGTCCTTGTGTGGGGAATCCTGCGAGTGTCCCGTCTGCGTTTTGGATTTGGGGAATGACCTACAAGCACAGGTCAACAACTGTGTAAATGATCGCTACCCGGACAAAACATTACTGATGCATTCCTGTCACCGCTGTTACCTGATACTGAATGCCTGACACTCCATTAGCCGTGGCCTCGCTCCCAGACGCTGTAACGTAAATGGGCTGGCTGGGAAGACTCCCGATTGGAAGCACATACTGTCCGTTAGACGTGACAATCCCCGAGTTTGGAATGTGGACGATGCCTTGGTCTTCCTTTGCAGCTGAGACAGGGGTCAACACCTCCCACCGGTCTGAACCAGTCAGCTGAATAGCCGACATGTCTGTTGTCTGGGAGCAGAACAAACACTCATATTAGCAAAGAGATGGGCATCTAGGTCTAAAAGGCAAAGCAGGATCATTCCTATAACAACATTCATAGAAAAAAGTCATTCAAAGTGCTGTGTAGGATGCTTCACAAAATAAACAGAAGTGAAGAGAATTACATTAAAGACAAGGAGCACATCTGTTGTATTTAAATACACAAGCATCTGCGACTTATGCACCAATTAACTTTGAGAGCTATTCATTTAAAAACAGGAAGCCAGTGCAGTGATTTAAAGACTGGTCAGACATGATGTAGTTTTCTGGTGATGGTCAAGACTCTGGTGGCGGCAATTTAGAGGACTTGCAGCTGCCTGACCAATTATTTACAGAAACCCCTAAAGACATTATATCGATAATCTAACCTAATACCTAAAACTACTAAATAAAAGCATTCATGTGTTTTTCTGTGCCCTGTTTCAAGAGGAAAGTCTCATACTGGTTAGTCATTTGAAACTGGTAGTTCCCTGATTCAGTAATTGACCTTAAATTGTTACAAAATGGGTCTGACTCCATAAATACACCTGGCTTTAGCTGAGTCCTGATCTCCAGTCTGACATTTTAGACCAAAAACAATCACCCCTGTGTTTTCTGCATTAAGCTGGAGGAGATTCTGACCCAAACACTCATGGATCTCAGTGGTAGAGGTCATGTGGTGCCACAGACATATGAAGTCATGTGTCACCAGCAGAGCTATTATAGTAATTTGGATTTCATAATCTAAACCAGTGGCTCCCAAAGATTTTCTGATTTGTGTGAAGATGGTGCATTTACATGCTAGTAGAAAGCTGGGTCATCCGAGTTTTGCTCTGAGTCTAGTGTTTTTATCCTCTAAACGTTTCTCAATGTGCTTGTGCCAAAGTGGCAAATACGTTAGTTCGGTGGAAAACGGTATATCTCAGTACTTCCTTATGATATCCCAAAATTATTTACAGACATATTGTGCATTTTTGAGCGGCACAGGTGACTAAGTGGTCTGAGAAACGACCAGTGGGTGGCGGAATGGTTCGCTGGCCGGAACCAAGAAGCAAGACGGAGCCTCCTGGTGGTCTGCCCTCTGAAGTGAGTAGAAGCTAAACCTGCAGGCGTTGCTCTCAGATTATAATGAGACATGGAGTAAGACATGGAGCACCTAAAGAAAAAAAGCAGGATTTTTAGGAATTAAGGTCAGTTCAGGGTATCCCGAACTGAACACGGTCCCCGTTTTGTGCGAGCTGAGCGGGCTTGAACATTCCCTCCTTTATGTGCTGAACTTTGCTGGAAGGGCTCGGTAACGAAGTCGTGTCTGAGAATGACCCCAGCTCGTTCTGTTTCTTCCGAAAGGCTGTCAGGCCAAACACTTCCTGCTCCTCACCTTCTAAGTGGATGTGAGTGGGGGCTGATCCAGGTGAGAGGTGAGTGGCTTTACGTTTCTTTGGCCGTGAGCCGTTACCAGCAACACCTTTCGGAGGAGGATTGGAGGCCGTCTGGGTCTTCGGCAGCTTAGGGATTCTGAAAGTGGGAGGCAAGTGCTCCGTAGCCTGGTCGAAAGTTTGGCGCAGGGATGGTGGAGCGGTGGCTGTGTGTACCGATGGCCATCTTGGAAGACATATCTTTAAAACCACCGTCATCGTCCCTCTTCTTGTCCTCACAGCTCTTTTGCATAGATGCAACAGCTGCACCAAACAACCCATGTGGAGAAATGGGGGTATCGAGGAAGTCCTTCTTTTCCCTGGTGGAAAGCGTGGTTAAGTTTAACCATCTGGCTCTGTCCTGTAGAACCATGAGCCCCATAGCTCTCCCCATAGCCTGGATCGCTACTTTATGGAGACGGAGACAGTGATCAGTGATGATGCACACTTCTTCCCACAGTGCAGCGTCCGGTGGCACAGTCATCTCCTCCTCCAGCTCCGCCTGATACGCCATCAGCATGGAAGAGGCGTTCATGGCACGAAATGATAGAGCGGCTGCCTTGTAGGATTTCTTCGTCAGGTTTGATTGGAAGCGGTCAGCTGCTGAGGGAAGGGATGGAGCCGACTCATCCGAGGACATCGAAGCTTTCGGGTGAAGGTGCGCCGCCACCTCTGGCTCAACTTGTGGCATTTCCCAGAGACCGTGTTCGTCCATTCCCTTGCCGTCTAGAACCGAGCCACCTGCCACTGGGTGCTTCTCCCTGTACGGGAGAGTTGTTGCGCCAGGAAACTAAAAATTCCTCCAGCAACCCAGGAAAGAAAGGCAGGAACAGGAAATCACTACTTCTACCAGTATTGCTACCAATGAAGCCTTGCTGCTCAAGTGAAAAACAGTAAAGCGTATTTCTACCCAGCGCATTTTTTATCCCCTGCCAATTAGGGCTGGTGGAGTGTGATTGAAGCCTCTGATGAGATCACGCCCAAATAGTGCAGTGGTTCCCAAAGTGTGGGGCGCGCCCCCTTGTGGGGGCACAGTGCCATTGCAGGAGGTTAGGGGGACAGGAGAAGCGGAAAAAATAAAAAAAGTTACACAAAAGTGTTTCACTGTAAAGATGGTTTGTAGTTTGTTTTGTTGCAACCTGAAGTGTGAAATAAACTTCAGTGGAGTTTGAAAACAAAATATGTGTATAGGTTTATGTCTGGTTGAATGATGTGTGTCCCCAGCTGATTTTTTTTTTCTTTTTTGGGGGTGATTTTATTGTAATCCATAGGGGGGCCCAGAAAATCTTTGGGCACCACTGCCATAGTGAGACACGAAACAAATGCTATGAAAGAGAACTGACTAGGAAATTCCTTTGCAACCTGGCAGAGCTTGAACTGTTTTTGCAAAGATGACAAAACACAAAAATGTCTACATGTGCAACTCTTGTAGAGTTTATTTGTAATAAAACTTAAAAACATATTTTCCCCACCTTTATCAGTTTGGAACATAAAATCCTAGTAAAATACACATACCTCTGTGATGACCAAATCTGAACCGGTTCAAGGAATGTAAATATTTTTGCCATGCACAATAAAAGGTGCTCTAGAAGGCCAACTTGGGGGATTGGGGGCTGTAGTGATCTTTGCTAACTCAAACTACAGGATTTATCACAGTAGCAGACACTCACAGACACTCTTTACTTCACCAAGTAGTATTTTGTGATGAAACACAGACTCATCAGATTACATCAGAGAAGCAGGGAAAAACACTGGCTTTGGTCAGTGGATCATTTATAGAAACATAGGAGTGTTCTGCTGTGTAAAAACAAGGAGTAACGCAAAGAGTGATGGATGATGCAGAATTTACTCTGATGGAAAGAACCGAGCCAGGAGACAGACGACAACAGGCTCAGGAACGGGTGGGGGATGGGTGGCTGTTGCCACACAACTGAACGATACTGTTATGAATACAGACGCTTCTTCTGACACATAAGACCATCCCAGCATCCTCCAAAGCCTAAGGTACATCGGCTATCTGGAAGTGACTGACTTCAGCGTCCTACCCACTATGGGCGGGTTTTACAGGGGGAAAGTGGGTGGCCGTTATTGAGGGGAACACAGGAAGTGTACGGCTTTCACCCCATGCCATCAAAATTTTAAAACGTGTGAACTTCAAGCTCCTAAAAAGCACAACCAAGAATTGGGAGGCGGCAGGGAGGTGGAAAGTGTGGTGGATACCTGTGTGTCGGCCGCGCCGCCGGCTTGCAGGAACTCGCTCTGACTGCTGTCCACGTCCGCGGACGCCATTTCTCCTTGTTTCAGAGACTGCTCTGGCGCTAGCAGGGAGAGAGGGGGAAACCGAGCAAAAGTCTGTAATCTTCAACTCCTGCCTGCCAGAAAAGCCCGCAAAGCATCCCCACTCTCCGGTCCGCCGTCTGCGAAATTCAATTTTGCGGTGTAGATTCCTGGAGGCTTCGGGCCAAGAACGAGTTTTACTTTTATCAACTCCGAGAGGTAGTCAGCTAGCTCGGTTAGCTGACCATATCCAGCTAGTTAGCGAAGGAGCTAACGATAAAAAGACGCAGCTCGCTCCGCTGCTGCTCTCCCAAACTCACCGATTAGTTGCCGTTTCGATGCGCTAAACGTTTACGTATCAGTCATAGCGCAAATATGGAGGAATACCAAACCAACCAAACTCCGAACATGGTTATTTTATCAAAGGCGGGCTAGTGTTGATCGTTGAATTCGGGTCGATTTTTTTCTATTTTGATTGACGGTGCGGGAAACACAAAAAGGTGGGACTAAACAAGCTCGACGTCGAATTTGCATCACATTTCAGGACGTCCCGCCCTTCTTCCTTGAAGTGATTGGCTCCACAAGAGTGTCAGGGACGTGATTGGCTGACGAGATTGCCAATCCGTTTTTTTGTAACATGTACGTTTCCTGTTTGTCGAGCGAGTCCAGAGATGGAATGTAGTTGATGAAATCCCAAAGTTACTTTAAATCCCAATGTTTAAGCACTCCTCCATCAAATAAACGTTTCCCCACGTTTTCCTGTTTCTGTATACTTAGTTTTGTTTAAGCCATGTCTTAATGAAGATTTAAATCCATTGTCAGCTGTTTTCTTTTGTCCTTGGAAAAAGTTTTTTTCAAGTCTCGCAGCCTTGAATTAACGTGCACGAGATTTAAAGTTAATTTTGTTCCCCGAGATTCCAGATTAATTTGTTAGCATGATTCAAATGACACATTTTAAATGAGCTAGTAACATCTGAGCACCCAAATGATACGTTCGCTTTTTTTTTTTAACATTATTACATTTATCTGGTTTTTTTTTTAATGTCCAGCAATCAAGTAACTTTTAAGTTCTTATTTCTATAAATTCTAAATGTCTATTTCTGCAACATAAAGAAAAAATGACAGATAGCATGCCAGAAGTATGAATTATTAGCATATTTATGAGACTACTCAAAATTATTTCAAAAGTCTAAAGTAAGACTTTGGACTTTATAATTTTTACTTTTAAAATCAAACTTGTGATTTGGACATTATAAATATATAAAAGTAAAACAAATATGGCTCAGAAAATCAAAATTGACCAATTAAACATCTAAATGGACACTTCAAATCACATAATACACTTTGGAAATATTATGATTTGTAGTCAAAATTAGGACTACGAATCTCTTATGACTTTATATTTCATAATTTTATTCTGAGTTATAATTATAAATTTGAATAAAATTTTCAGGACTTTAAAATGCATTACTGACAACACAGGCATGTTATTTTCAAATTGGCTTTCCTAGTTTGACCAAAAAGGGATGGCTTGTCAATCTTTGGTTAGCTTCCCTCGTCCCCTTTTGTTGTAAAAATACATTATGTATTGCCGCAATGGATTAAGGCAAAAGAATATTTAACTTCCCAGAGTTACGGTTAAAATTTAAACTAATTAACAAGCTAATTTTACTTCACCCTGTGAGCCATTAAATGAGACGGTTTCAACAGAAATGCAACTTATTTCCTTTCATTTGGGTTAATTTCACTGGAAAAACAAAACACAAAAGCAGGAGAGATTTTTGTTCTTTTACTGACATATGCATGTTTATAAGGGCAATATTTCATTCTAGGGCACAATTTTAATATAGCAATGAAGACATTAACAATGTGGTACAAGGTAAATCTGCAGCTGCACACTCCAGCAGATGCGTAAAAACACACCGTCAATAAAGGAGACAGGGCGAAGGGTTTTTTTAATACCCAAGCCAGAGCAAGTCAGTAAAAGCAAATAATGTAGCATGAGTTCAATCCATGCCACCATCAGTTAGGCTGGTCTCTTCTCTTCACAGCTCAGTCCTGCACCGAATGATGGCCTTCATTCTCCTTTATTACGTAAACAGGTTACTGAGGTTTTGGTTTGGTTTCTGAAAGCAACATGTCACCAAAACCTTGCCAGGATTATAATACAGAACAGATTAATAAGAGGAGACTTCTTAATCTGCCTTTTAAAAAAGAGCTAACCAGAGGTCCTATTAAGATCTACTAATTGGTCAACTAATGAAACACAGGAAGCTGTTAAACCTGATGATAAAGTAAAAGCAGTAAAGGATATTCAGCTTCTGTGGTTTGAATATTTATACTGTAATAAAGAAAATCTGAATAAAAGAGCCTTATTGCATGTTAAAAACAGCCCAAAACTGGCAGCAACAAAAAAAGAAAGAAAATGCCAAATTGTATTCTGGTCCAGGTATTTCAGGTTAATTACCCTTTTTTTTAATGAATATTGTAAATAGCTCAACTTTGTCCAAGCTTGTTTGAAAATTATCCTTGTAATTCACTTGAAATATCAATTACATTTCATGCTTTGATTGGCATTATGTTAAGAGATTGTGATAACTGTGCCTAATATTTAAGGAGAATTAGAAAACCAGCCCACAGTGCAGCTCTTTGGAGCCCAACTGAACTGAACTGAGATACCCCCCTGGCAATTAAGTGGTCCCTCTATTTCTTTTTGGGTGCATTGGGTGTGTTGAATTTGAAAAAGATAATGTCGCCGTCCTCCACGGTGTAGTTCCTGCCCTGTTGTCTGTATTTCCCAGCAGCCTGAGAACAAAGAGACAAAAACAAGAAAACATGTTTAAGTTAGAGGTGCACTGCAGCAACTCTTGATAAGAACCCATCTGTTTTGCCATTTCACTCACCTTGGCCGCACTCTCACTGCCCTCCTCTTTGAAGTCATTGAACTTCATCACCTCAGCCATGATGAAGCCTTTCTCAAAGTCTGTGTGGATTTTCCCTGCAGCCTGAGGAGCTTTGGTTCCTTTCTGTCGGAGCAAAACAGCAAAAGGAAATCTCAAACCGCGTCCAGACAACTCATACCATAATTTTGTACCATTTTGACTTTGGCTGAATACCTCAGGGTTCTGCAATTTCTAAACATTTCTCTTAGAAATTTCACACCTATCTAAGCTTTCAGTCCTTTGTTTTCTTCATCTAAAGACATAAAATACTGCAGTTCACCATAATTTATGGGTAAACCTCAGTATTACTGGGTGAAACGAGGGAACAGGAATGAATGACAAAAATAAGATATAAAGAGGTGAAGAAAAGTAAAGACGAGGATGGAAAGGTACAGACAAGAGGAAAGAAGAATTAGGAAAGAAGAAATGACAAGGAAGGAATGACAGAAAGACAAGGAATGTGTAGAGGAAGGAAGAAATGGAGTAGGAGACGGAGGAAAGGAAAGAATCACAAAAAGGAGTAAGACAAAGGGACGAAGGGAAGGTGGGACAACGAATTACACTGGGACCATTTTCAGTTTCCTTTTATAAAGAAGTCATCAAATGATACGTTCAATGTAACATTCTGTACATCAGAGCGCTCACCCTGATGGTCCACGCTCGGACCTCATCCGGCCCTGCCGTGAAGAAGTACTCCAGCTGTAGTCCTGCATAGCCTGTCTTTATAATTTTGGTCAGAACACTGTAAGCATAGAAACATATATGTGATGATTACAAATGACAAACACAAAAATAAATACGGTAACTAAAATTGTCATCTCATCACTGAGTCTGATGTGCTTACTAGAGGTGCAAATGTTTTGATCAAAATAAAAATTGCTTTAAGAAGAATGCTCTGAACACACAGCAGGACAATGACTGTAGAAATACAACTAGAGCTAGATGGGAATTGGTGTTTAAACCCACAAATCAATCAATCTGCACGAAGGCTTAAAAAAGTCTTCACAAATCCTCCCTATTCAATCCGAGTAGAATTTGTTTCAGGGAAAGAAAAAAATGTAGAAAATTTCACTCCTGGGAGAATCAAAGCTGCGACAAAAATGTCTAAAAAAAAACCTGCAGCTGTAATTGCAGCAATAGCTGTTTCTACAAAGTACTGATTCAGAAGAGGTGAAAACAAATGCACAGCAGACATCATTTTGAGCAATACCTCGTGTTCAAATCAATTTCACGTGACACTTTTAAACTGAATATCAAAGCCTATTGGTGGAGGTCATCAGTCTGACCTCTGTGTTTTCTGTTCCTCGCAGTATTTAGTACTCTCCTCCTCTTCCATCTCCTGAAGTTTAGCCTCCACCGCTCCGCTCAGCGGGATGACCATGGCACCAGGATCGTGGGCATCTACCCACTCTTTGATTTTTGCCAACCTTAAACCAGAAGCCAGTGTTTGATCAGAGCAATACACGAGTAAATAAATGAAGCGCGAAAAAGCAAGACAGCAAAAATGAAATACCATTTGTTTTTTTTCCTAATGTAATCCTTCTCAGAGAGATTAACCAGGTAGATCATGGGCTTCGATGTCAGAAACAGGTATTTGTTCAGCACCTCAATCTGCAAAGAGGAATTCAACACTGAGAAATGCATCGCAACTCACAAAAGGATGCAATTCGATGCAAGTGCATGCATGAACACACGTGAATACCTCTTTGTCATTCCATTCATGGTAAAATCGGACATGTTTCTTCTCTTCCACAACCCAGTTCTTTACCTTCAGAATGATATCCTGGAAGTAAAATCAGCATGTCAATGAGAGTGGAAAAACTATAAGAACTTGAATGTTAGAGACAAACATGTTGTCAGTCCAAATTTCTTACGTATTCAGGTTTTAGTTTTTTGTCTCCTCCTCTGACTGCGGTTTTCTCCAGCTTGTCTATGATGGGAGCAATCATTTCCTCGTCTTTTAGCCGCAGCTCCTCATGGATGATCTCAATGTCTCTCACTGGGTCCACGTTGCCTTCCACGTGGGTAATGTCTTCATCATCGAAAGCACCTTAAACATACCAAAGCGTCTCTTACACACATAAAGCAAAACAAATCCAATTGGTTTTTACATTAAAGTTCATTCTCTTCTCCTTAAATGTGTAACTGGCTTCGGCGTGATCTCAAAAATCGCAGATGAACTGGCTACTCACGGGTCATATGGAAAATGGCATCGCAGGCACTGATATGAGAGAGAAAGGCATTTCCAAGTCCCTGCCCTGCATGAGCTCCCTTCACCAGACCAGCAATGTCCACCACATTTAGGAAAGCAGGAACCTTACTGAGGAGAGAAAGACGAAAATCAATCAGCAAGACCATGCATTAAGTGGAGCATTCCCACTTTTCCATAATTTCTCATGCTATATTTGCCATCTTTTTATACAATTGAAAAATTGTAAGGGGGAAAAAGAAAACTATAGTTGGAAAAAAAAAGCATAAGATGTTTTCCACACCCTATGCATATTATGTGGAGGACTGGCTGTGGTCAGGTAAGACCAAAGTTGATATTTTTAATCTATATGCAAAGCACTATGTTTGGCAAAAAACTAACACTAAACATCACTCTGATCACAGCATCCCCATGGTGAAGCCTGGAGGTAGCAGCATTATGCTGTGGGGAGACAAGCTAGTCAGAAGATACTGAGAATTTGTTGCTTGCTTTGCCCAAGTGAAAATTAAAGGAGTTAAAGTGGCTTCATTTAGCTGAAGTCACAACACACCTTCTGGGGACGGTTGATGTGCAGCGAATAGACACTTTGGAGCTTTTTTGTGCACACGCCTTTTAAAATGTTACAATATGTCCTAACACCACTAGGTGCCACCTGAGAGTTTGAATATAAAGCGGTGAGCTTTATCACCACATCACTAATGGGTGACCCAGAACATGGGGTGGTTTAGACAGCATATTCATGTGTTATAACGGGTCAGTCAAAGTTCAGTTCAGTTAAATCTAATTTTGAATCTATGGGAATATTTTTAAGTTCAAAAGTCCTCTTCCTCTACTCTGACAAAAAGGTACGGTAGCTATTTTGCAAAGAACAGGCACAAGCTTTCTTTTGAAAACTGTGTATGTTTTTCCTTCCACTACTTTGTCTGAACATATCAAATAAAATCTACAAAAACACACTAAAAAGCGTTGTTGTGATGGGCCAAAATGTTAAGTACAAAAGCTAGGATTACTTTGGAAAGGCACTGTAGATGCTTGCTATGATGACAACCATGCTGTACAGCTATAACACACCTGGCTGGCTTGTGGTACTGGCACAGGTAATCAAAGCGCTCATCAGGAACTGGCACCCTGCTCTCATTTGGATCAATGGTGCAGAATGGGAAGTTATCTGCAGCAGCTTGGCTTTTGGTGAGCACATTAAAAAATGTAGATTTCCTGCAACAAAGTCAGAAAAGCAGCAGTAATACCCAAGTAACTAAGGCCATTTGTAAATAAAAATATTTACATTACACTTGAATTACTCGTGCAAGTATTTACCCGACATTAGGCAACCCCACAATGCCAATTTTCAGAGATGTTCCAAATCGCCCAATTAATGGAGGTTGTTTTGGGGCTTCTGTCTTTTTAGGAGGCATCTGTAGGAGGTAAGAGATTAAACCATGACACACATGTAAATACTGCTCTTTATTTGTAAAGTCTTCCGAAAACCTCTGAACATTAATATTCCTTTAAACAAGCTATCATTTCTTCTAAGCTAGCCCTGGTGAAAACGTGTAGAGGCAGCTAGACTCATATGCTCATTCAAACACAGCATGCTAATCGGTAGCAGGTGGCTAACTGGAACCATCCAAGTATCCGACCGCAGGGGTTTTATGAGTGTTCAAAAATTTCCTTAACACATTAAAAATAATTTGGAAGATGTTTAGCAGAGAAAACAACTCGCTTGGTACCTTGAATTACTTCTCCTAGGTGGTGTTTGCTTCTCTTCTGTCTGTTCACACCAGCCACTCCACTGGAAAGGCAGGTCGGAAAGCTAAGCGGAAGCGTTTTGACGCATAACGTCTCTGATTGGTCAGCCGGACATCTGGAACGACACGTCAGAGGCAACCCGAGATAATATAACGAGCTGATTTTCTGTTGGAATACTGCAGAAAACCACAATTTTCCCGGTTTCAAAACAAAATCTGCTTGTATCTCTTGTTTGCAGAGTTGTATTTTTCTGAATCGATGGGAGTCATTTGTTAATTAACATGTAAATAACGTAATTAAAGTAACAGTAGGAAAGTTGAGCTAGTAAATGGTGTTTTGTTCGTATAGTTTTCGTATGCCTTGTCATCTTCAGTTGGTGAGTTTTAGACAGCGCTGCAAACTTCTTTGTTTAACATACAAATTAGTTTTCATTTCAAACTTGGAGGAAATAAAACTTTCCAATTGAGATTTATTCCCGAAAATTGACCAAACAGGTTTATTGACTTTTTGTGCGACATAGTTTTCTTTCTTTATCAAATATCATGCAGCAAGAATACTTTATAACATTAGTTAGTAAAGTTGTATGCCAATTGTTTTTTTTTGTTTTTTTCTCACTTCCGGGCTCCGAAACAGTTCCATGGAGCCATGGGGTCCTCACTTGAGGCCAAGTTAAGAACAAATTGCAGACTGGAACTTTATTTTTATTTAATTGCTGTACTCTATATAACAAAGGGAAAGACCCCACAATGAATATTTTTAGCACAACAATGGATTAAGCTGGGTGTGATGTCAAAGCAACTTTTGATGACCTTTCAGGCATTTCATCTAGTTTTCAAATCTTATACAAAAGGTAGTATTTTAAAATCCAATTGTTTTGGGCAATGTTTATTAATGTCCATCAACTTTTAGCATCCATAATCAACAAAACTCTGTTCAAGGTGAAAAAGATAAAACCACAGAAGCCCAACATTCAGATTTTGTCACACTTAGGTTTAAGATCAGATATGGATGTTACTTATAACTTAAGTAGATTATGCAGAAGGAGACACTGGTATTTTATTGCTTATATACAAATAACAAAAAAGCAGCTAGGCACCAGACATAGACAAAAATGTCATTTATTTTTTCTGGAATAGACACAGTTTAAAGGAGCCATCTACTGAAGAACACTAAAAAAAATATTTTTAAAAAAGAACAAAATCCTACAATGATAAAAACATGTCAGTTGAAGCAAACCGTTTTTCCAAATTCCAAGTTTAAAAAGCATTCAGCATTTTTATTTAACAACATACACAATTTTATTTAGATGAAAAGCAAAGATGAAAAAGATTTAATTCCCGACATTTTGAACCTTCATAATCTGTGCTAAACTCAGTGACATGTAAATTCAGCACTGCCTACACATGTTTAGTGATAAAAATCAAGCTTTCAACTTTCTGATACATGAATCCATGCAAAAGTCCCTTTCTCACACACACACATGCACGCGCGCGCGCAGACACACAAACATATGGTCTGGTCAAAATGAAAAATAAAAACAAAAATAATAATGCAAATAAACCAAAAAAACACCAAAACATAACACTGTCTTCGCTGCCTAGTAGTGACCTGTAGGAAAATAAAAAATAAAAAAATCAGCAAACTGTTCTGGCAGAATATGGACACTTAAAATCATCCATCTATTAAAAGACAAATCATTACATGTTTAGGTATAATAATTAACTGAAACTACAAATGATATTAAATGTCAATAATCAAACATGTTCAGAAACATTTTATTCAAAGTACATTTAAAAAATAAAAAAAAAGCATGTCATATACATACGTGGCGAGTAGGATCGAGATCGTGAGCGGTAACCTCTGCTGTAGTATGGAGACGGAGATCTGCGTCTGTCACAGGAAAAAGAACTTTCATTTTACATGAATATTAGATCCATCAAGCAAAATGAAAGTAAAATTTATCAGTAGTTTCATCTTACAATCTTGTACATTATGTCAAAGTAATTGTACCTGTATGATCGGTACTCTCGCTCTTCGTAGCGATCATAGTCGCGATCATAACCTCTATCATATCCTCTGTCATAGCCCCTGTCATAGTCCCTAGAGAAACGGCGTGATGAACCACCGCCTCCACCACCACCACTGCCGCCACCGCCTCCTCCTCCTCCACCACCACCGCCACCACCACTGCAAACACACAGGTTCAGCTGTCACCCTTATACACACCATGGATTATAAATACTTAGCATAAAAATAGAAGCCCCTGAACCCCCACAAACTCACTATGTGGGGCGTCCCATGTAGATTCCAGGAGTTGGAGTGTGAGCTCTTTTGGTGATAGAGAAATCCACTCTGATTCTGCGACCATCAAGCTCCATACCATTAGCCCGCTCCTTGGCCTAAGAGACACCACTATTAGAGGTAGCAGCAAAACAGAACCACAAATAAAAATATAACCCAATCACATGCTTACCTCCTTGGAGTCCGCACTGTTTTCGAAATAAACAAAGGCAAAACCTCTTGAACGACGCGACTGCTGATCATACACTATGTTGACATCGGCCAAAGGGCCATATTTAGAAAAAACCTCTCTCAGGTCCCTCTCAGTGGTGTAAAGGCTCAGACCAAACACACCCAGGCAAGCGCTGGGGTCTGGGTTGGCCTGGAAGAGTAAAAGTTAGAAAAAAAGAAAAAAAAAAAAAACATTACTTTTTTTTTTTTTTTAATACAACAAATTTTAAAGTGGTAACACACACCCTGTTGCCAATGTGTCTGCGCCGATTCGACATCGGGGAACGGCTGTGGCTCCTACGTCGACGGTAATCTGAGCTTCGAGATCGGCTCCTTGAACGTCTGCGTCGAGAGTGGGAACGAGAGCGGGAGTAGCGCCTGTGCGAGCTTCGGTGGGACCTTGACCTATTGTGTTTTGGATTTTTTTGGTGCATGACAGGGGGAAGACAGTCAGAATTGGGGCTAATATAGACACTTCAGTTCTAAAAAACAGCAAAACAAAGAGATTAACAAAAAACAAGAAGCATTATTCCACCTGGATTTTGATCTGGACTGAGAGCGAGATCTGGACCGGGAGCGCCGAGAGCCATCTTTAGACCGTGCAGGAGAGTGGCTGGCGGATTTTGCGGAGCCTCTTGGGGATGCACTCCTTGAGCCTCCCCGAGAGTCCTGAGCGAATAAAAGACGGGTATCAGAAGCCCTTTACAGACAAGTTTGTAACAGTAACATAAGGCCTGGGAGATGTTAACCCTCTGCCCCCTTAAAGCCTTTTTCAGAAGAACAGCACCATAGTTTGGTGATTAGAGGGTTTGATAGAAATTATCTGGAAAATTGGAGAGGAAAAAAGAAAAAAAAAACAAAAAAAAACAGTGACAAATAACTGAATATAGATTAAATACATTAGCAGATCCACATTAAAAAAATGTAACAAAATTGAGGGAACAATTAGTGATGTGTTTGATATAGAAAGGGCAAAAATAATTAAGCATGCTAAGGAGAAAGAAAAGTAAAATAGAGCAATAATGTAACATGTTGTTAGGAAATCACTCATACCCAGTTATACTTCTGATCTTAACTTCATAACTTCGTTCACTTCATTACTTCATAACAACCCCTTCATTTCTTCTTTCTTCCGTTTGAATCTGACTTCTTTTTTCCTCCTCTTCCCCCTTTTACCATCTGCCATTACAACTAGAAGTGAGGCCAGATCTTGATCGCTTCTTTTCAGCTTCCAAAACATTAGCATGCATCAACCCCATCAGCTTCAAACATTAAAAACGTCACATCTGACACGTCTTGGGCCTTTTTCTTTCTTCCCACCTTAACCTTGACAAAAAACAAACAAGGGTGATAAGGCAAGTTGGTTTTTGTTTCAACCAAATGGTATAGAGAAAAAAAATAAACACGAAAGAAAATAAATTAAAAGCTCGACAAGTTAGCTTATAATTGAACGTTGAATTTTAAATAAGCGAGGATCACAGTGCACATACAGTAGTTACTTTAATACTCGTAATTCATTGCATAACTCGGTAATTAAAAACCAAATGTGCTAAAATGAAGGTAGCTCTATGAGGCGGAACCATGTTTCCTGATCTGCACAGGCCGCATGGTTTAGCCTAGCATGCTTGGCTAATCTAATTGTATTCTGTAAAGTGATGCAACTATCCATACTTATCCGTATATAAACACTAATAAAACATACAACACTTGTGCAGATATCAGTGCTAAGAGACCGTAAACCTTTCGTCTAGCAAACCTTTTCAGAAGTCCAACGGCTGGAAACGGATAAGCTAGCTAGCCGTTTATATCTTAACCGAAGTAACTCAATATTCTTTCATTAATAAAACTCACCTGCTCCCTAAAATCCTTCTCGTTGTCGCTCATTTTACAGTCAGAAATTTGAAACCCGTTTAATGAGTCTAACGAACCAGGAGGGGAAAGTAAATAAAGTAACGCTGAAACGCGCCCCCAAACAACGAGCCGTTTCTGTCCACACCGCCTAACAACAGCAACCTTTTATAACGTTCTGTGGCCAATGACGCCATTTCCGGCTCCTTTTAAAATAAAACTGGATTGTCTTTACAAAAAAAAACAATGTTTGAACGTAAATCTCTGAAGTAGCATGTAATTGTATAACTGCATGCTTTGTGAACAATGAAACATTTTTTCTGGACAGTTCCTTGAAATTTATTGGGTTTTGCCTCAGAAACATGTTTAATGTTTACCTTATTGTCCTTGCCGTTTTACATTGGACTGCAACAGCATGGTTGACTCTACTCAAACTCTTATTATTCTGAACATCTCTTTCAGTTAATTGTATAGGATGAATACACGAATGTTACGACGGTTGCCAATCTTTTCATTTACTAGTAAATTGACATTTTTTAAAATCGAAAATAGTGATGTAAAACTATTATTTTTGAAAACAGTACCTTAAGTCTTATTGCACTTGTGCACTAGCTTATGGGGTTTATCACCCAAAAAATAAATCCTCTCAAAAATACATTAGAATTTGTTGTTGTTATAAGACATTGTGGAAAAGATCAAGGTATACAAGTAGTTTTCTAGGCACTGTATTAGGAGACATAATGAACCTTTTTACAAGCTAGGTTACAGCTCACACCTTTATCAGCTTGGAATGTAATGAGCTTAGGAAAAGCTCACTCAGTTGTATTACAGGATACAACTGATTCACTGGAACCCTCAAGGGTTGCTGCAGACTAGTTTAAAAAAAACAAAACAAAAAACTCAGATTACAAAAAAAAAAAAAAATTTATTACAGGTGGAGGATGTGATCACATTTCAGCATGAAAACTAACATACATGCTTGTACAGTAGTTCCCTATTAAGTACACAAAATTTTTAAGTTTTGTACCTGCTCTACATGTGGGAGAACAAATAAGTCATACTTCATTCAATTATGGAAGGAAATATTACACACACACACACACAATTTCTTTCATCCAGTCAAGTTATAAATAATGTTAATCAAATGTTATTACAGCAAGTTTGCGAACATGCAAATTGTATCTGGACAAAAGGCAAAACAGGAGGTATATCAATATTTTCACCATTTATATTTCACACAACATAACAGTTTTGTGACTAAATATAATTATCTTTACGTACTTCAATCAGTAAATCAAATAAATGGCCATTAGGATCATCTCTGCATACTGGGCCAAGTTGTTCAAAAATGCAGTCAAGTTGCAAAAACCAAACAAACTCTCCATAAAGTGTGCTCTTTACTGAGCTCCACCAGTGGGTTAAAGGCACTTCAAGCAGTACATCAAGCTGTAAAAAAATAATCTCAAGTCAAAAGCCATTCACTCACTAGTGCCAAAGTTTGTGCACAACAAATTTCCTTCAGCAAAACATCTCCAATTAGAACTCAGAGATTAAAAATAGTTTTTATTCCCCTTTGGGAGAAAAAGAGACAAAGTTAAGACTAGTATTTTATTACTCCAAATATCTGGATTATACTTCGGTCCAACATTTGTTTGCAAGACCAAAACAAAGTTGCCGTTGTTGCTTCTGATGGTGTAATCTTCTATAGCAGCTTCTGATTAAGGATTTCCCACATCATTAACTTCCTGAAGAGAGGCATGTGGCACTAAAAAAGTTGAAGAAAGCAATCAAATTAGAACAAAATCTGCATAACATACTTTAAAAACCGCTGATTTAATATTCAAGGCTAATGACATGTAGTAGCATACTAGGACAAACACTGCTCTGCACAAGCAACTGCACTTTTCATTAATAAACCCCAAGTGGCTGCATTAAATTTGAGTTTACCTGTTTAAAGGTGAGAGGCTTTCCCTTTGCTATATAGTCAGCATATTTACAGACAAAAACACCACAGTCACTTCCATTAGTCTGCTGGGGAATGTCCTGTTTGTACAAAATGATGCATTAATTTCCGTTTTGAAAAAAAACATGACATTGTGTTTTTAAATCCTATGTCAATAGCAGGTTTAACATACACCAGCCTTCAGACTTCCAACAGTCCATTTGGCACCTTCAAGCTCCCTTCCTTTCTTTGCTTTGTGCTCTTCTTTAAGGTAGAGTCTGGAAAATAAGCACCGCTACATCATTCATAGTGCAATACAACTCAAAGAAACAAACACTAAAGATTGAAAGACTGGAGGGAAAAAAAACAATAGATAAACGCTGAGGGAGTGAAAAATAGAAAACAGACTTACAGTAAAAGATTACAGATGTCATCGTGTCTCCGACCCATTGAGTCATATGATTTAACTGTCTTTGACTTTAAATCCATCACCTAAAATGAAAACATTGATTAAAACAAGCTGACTTAAATCATAATTTTCTTTAAATAAATTGTAAATCTACTGTTTTACAATTTCACAATGAAATACGAGTGCTCAAACAAATACAGAGTACCACAAGCTTGAGTGTGGGAAACACAAAGATCATTTATTACAAAGTTTGTGAAGTGTGAGAGACACTAAAGTTTTATGCAGGAAATGGCTTAAAAATTATTGTAGGAAATATTGTTGGCAAAACAAACTCAAGAAGTGGTTTATTAATATGGCTGTGTTAAACTGATGCAACAAAATTTAGGACTAAACATTAATGCATGACGATTCTGTGGGAAAGTTGTGAAGTCTAGATGATAATCAGTGAATTAGAAATCTCAACAAATTGGGGATGAGGCAAAATCTTCTCGCACAACATCTTGTGTATTAAAACATTACAATATTTCTCATTGAGGCGACTGCTGTCTTGCAAGCACAAGCCAAATGCGGTCAGCATGGCTTCGCCTTATGAAATTATAATATAAGCTGCTCCACCATTTTGAGTTTTCAGTAGGAACTATAAACAGCAAGAAGGCAAACAATATTCAAGTACTGCAAGTTATTCAGACGCTGAAAGAGGTAAAAAGCTTTGCTCTAGTAACCGATATTTGGATGTCTAGAGGTAAGTTGAGCTACATCATACTCGCACGCTATCCACAACAACTGGGAAATGTTATGCTGCACACCATGCATAGTAAATGCAGTCATAAGGTAGATGAAAATAGATCAAAAGAACTCAAGAAAGTTTGTTGAGTTTGTGAGAAAAAAAAACAAAACAAAACAAAAATGCAGAATAAAGGCCTTTCTGCAGTGTAAAAGGATTGGTCTTGAAGAGTTCTTGAAAGTTATATTAAAACCTTGTCCCGTCTCGTTCTGGTGATCTCCATATCCAGTCTCGTCTGATGAGTTTTAGAAATAGTTACTCCCCTACAAAGTACACATACTATGAAAAGTATGTTGAACTCTTGAAATGTTTAGCAAAGTGTTACTTTTACAAATATAAAATTGGGAATAGCAATCTGTAATTATTCTGTTGGAAGGTGGGAGCAGCAGCTGATCTAAGTTTTCTTCTTTTTTAACTCAAAGAATTTTCTACATTCTGATTGGAGTTTCATCTAAACATTTCCAAAGTAAATATTGATGCATTTTAAGCTATGTGATGAATCAAACTCACAGCTAATGCCCAATGGACACCAAGATGCAGCGGGACGAGGATGAGGTCAAACATAAAGAGGTCAACCGCCTTGGTCCATCGCTTCACAGCCACATGTCCTCCACCCTGTTCTCCTCCCCCAACACCCCGCAGCTTTGGGTAAAAAAAGGTGCTAAAACTGTACACCTTTAATTTTCCACTTTCTCCACGTCGCTCCATGACGAGGGAAAGGTAGAAGTTCATCACCTTGGAGGAAAATTTGGCATAAAACAATGATCTCCAACTCAATGCAATAAAAAATTTTCAAGTTCAATCTTGTCTTCAGTGGAGAGGGCTGGTTTAGATCCGAGATCCATCTTAGTTAAGCATACAAGTACCTCATCATTGAGCCATCCACCTTCCAGTAGAGTGGACAGGTCTCGCTGCGTGATGCGAAGCTTGAAAGCTGAACTTAAAACAAGGTTAGGATCTCTCTGAGCCAAAGCTTCACTAACTTCCACTGCCATTTCCTATAAGACAGAGAAGAGAGATTTAAAATGACAGAGTAACCATGCAGTCAGAAACGCACTACAATACTTTTAAACAATCTCACCTTGGTCAGCCTGGGTATGTCCTCATCACTGTGCTTTACAAGTGAAACATAGGAAGGCTGAGTTTCAGTGGCGCTGAACGCAGAAGCATCTCTGTCCACGAGATTAAGGCGAGTAGCGACTTCTGTGGAAAGGTCCACATTGGCTGCTGCTTTTTGCTGCAATGCAGGTCAGCATTACTCACAGGATTCAATGGCTGCTTTGGCATGACAGAAGAGAGTTAATGTATGCCTACCTTTGCACATCTAACAGGCTGTTTTTCCTCAAGAGTTTCACTGTATGACTTATTAAAAGATAAACCTCCCCACCTGAAGGTACGAAAGATAAAAGTTATTAAAATATTGACAAAAAAAAAGACATATAATCCAAGTAGTTTAAAACCAACCTGTCCTTAGTTGCAGTAGTATTTCTGTATGTAAACACAGTTGGTGTAGCTGTGAAGAAGAGAAGATTGTTTTTTACCCACTAGAAAATGGGTGTAAATGTTAACAATTTAATCACAATTAGCCAAGTTTTTTAAGCATATATAAAATGGAGCATTATAGCGAAAGTTGTAATGCTCCACTTGTGAAAGTAAATCTGTCGGGTTCCTCCACATCATCAGACGAGATAGATGAAAAAAAATAAAAAAATAAAAAACAGATAAAGTGGAAGTTTGTGGGACAAAAAAAAATAGAAGCGGTCATTTGTTATTTTAAAGACAAATGGTATCCACAGGAGAGTCCTACCTGTGCACACCACCCTCCTGGAGACTGAATCAAAGGTTCTCTCTGAAGCAGATGTTTTGTGGGAACTTTGTAACAGTGACTCGCTAGGAGAGGGGGAAAAAAACAGATAAGAGATGCATGGCAATCTTTTTAAACATCTTTGAAAACACCACACCAGGAGATGAAAACACTCACTCATGCGGTTTAGATTGGTTGAAAGGTAGTGGTTGGCTTTTGCTGTATTTCTCCGTCACCATCTCCAGTAGGCGTCTGTAGTGCTCCTTATTGTTCTGCTTTATGGCCTAAAACAAAGATCACAACTGAAGATGTAAAGTGGCAAAAATGTTCAATAATAATGAGGTACGTTTGAGTTATTACAATTATTACTACATGCAAGGATAAAGTGGAAAATGACCATCATAAGTGTAACAGAATATTCCAAACGACACTAAATTTAGGTCTAAATATACCTCTTCCACAGTAAGACTGGGTTTAGGGCAGCGGGGGTGTCCGTAGCCATTAGAAATTGGTTCAGGACAAGGGGTTCCCACTCTGATAGCAGGCCTTGAAGGCAGCAGTTGAAGGGAGCCTCTTCTCTCCCAGTTCTTCCCTCTTTCTGGGAGCCCAGCAGGGAGCGTTGCTCCACTGGATTCAAAAACAAAAAAAGTCGTTCATAAAGAGTGTGTGCTGAATGTTTTATTGAGACTAATGAACAAACTGTACAAAAACTAGATCACTGACCTGTATTTTCTTAAAGGGGGTAAAGAGCTTTGAAAGGGATTCTTTGAACTCCTGTCATTCACCCCACCTACAGATTTATCTGAGAAGACAACAGATATTAGATATGAATACAGCCAAGAGTCAACAGGTGTAGAGATGTCCATCTTCACTTACCCATTTTCCAGTCAGTCCCATTGAGCCATGAAGTGTGAAGCTCATCTATGCCCATTAGAGTAACAGGCTAGATTAAAACAATATTTAAAAAAATAATTTAAATGAAATACATTTTATCCGTGAAGCACATTTAAACACAAGGTTCTGTACATGAAAAGCCAAACATATGAGCTGCAACAGTTTGGACCAATTGAAGCCATTAAAGGGAGACCTGGTCCAGGCCAACATGCATAGAGCAGCAATAATAAAACTGGGAAGTAATAAGACCAAGTTTTGCAAAAAGCCAAGTCAAAAATTGGTAAGTAAATAAGAGCAAAGATATCCTTTTCATTGTTAGCAAATACTAAGAACAAAAACCTCGCATTTTGATGCACTCTAACTTGCGTCAAATTACATCTTTAACGTACATTGTTGATGCAAGAAAAGGTCTAACTATTTTTGTCAATGCAGTCATCCATGTATGCTAACAGGTGGAGTCGCATGCCATAAAAAAAACATTACCTGCACCAAAAGGAATTGCAAATGTTTGAATGTAAATCAAATATAAAATACTAGCTTGGCAGTCCTTCTACATTTCTTCACTTAACACAGGCGGCCTGTGGATGGCTCTCCAGGAAATATTTTTGTTTTGCTGCTGTTCTTATAATAGCAAGACTGTCAATCATCTGTATTTTTAACCTCAAAAATCAATCCATCCACAATTTTTAAACCATGGTCACACAGGTGAAGGTGCTGCAACTACTACTCAGTGCAGAAGAAGAGCAGCTATGGGAGCCAGTATGGTGTGGCATTTCATTTATGGTCTGTTGAGGCGAGGTTTGAAAAGGATACCTGCCCTGTAGCAACAAGCACTGACCAAGCGCCACTGGTATCCATTATTTAATAGAAAATTATATTTTTCGACACATGTTTGAAGTTGACGGTGCGCAGTCCCCTTGAGGAAAATTAGAGCCCAGGAACAGAGACTTGAGGTACCCCACAAGTGGAAACACCTTCAACAGGGCATACAGCAAAACATCTGTTTGGTCGGTTCTCCATATCTACAGAACACGATGCAGCACTTGAACACAAAAACACCCACCTGTGTTTCGTCATGCTTGTTTGGATTTTGACACCTTGCTGGCAGCGGTCTCCGAAGGCTCACTAGACCTGCTATGCCTGCCACTGTCTTCTTCACAAAGCTGATTACAACATCTACAAAGACAGGAGATCACAACAGTTACTGAAATACAGAGACTTTTTAAAACAAACCCTGGCATTTTTAATTGATCCCAACATACCACGTTTGCGTCGTTTTGCCGCCACTGGGTCACTTTGACAAACACCATCGGCAACATGCACACTGTAACAGAGGAAAATTATAATGTTGCCTCCTATTCATAATAATTAACCTCTTTTTGTAAAGTTATTGAATTATCCAGGCAACAGTGAAACTTTTGGTATAAATAAAACTGAAGAACTTGTGCTTTAATACAAACCAAGAGGAGGTGGGCCAGGAAACGACTGTTCAGTCCCAGCATTACAAATGTAAACAAATGGAGCTTGTCATACTTTACAACGACTTTCATGAGAAACACGAGCTTTGACCAAATAGCTTTAGTTCAAAAATGAGAGAAACTCTTCAGGTGAGGCTCACGTTGAACAAAGGAAGCATGCATGTAAAATGTGTTAGTTTCCATGAGAATTAAATCATATAAGGTTAAAGGAGGAGAAAAGAGCATCAAGAGAGAGGCAGTAGATTATCTGGAGCAGGGGTCACTGTCCTGCAACTTTTGAATGCATCCTTGCTCCAGCACACTCAAATCAAAAGGTTGAATTATTCTTCTTGACATGTCAGTAAGACTGGCAATCACCCTTTTATTTAAGTCAGGTGTGTCGAGGCACAGTAACACCTAAAACATGCAGAACAGGAGGAGCAGATTTCAAACTGCAGTCTTTGAAGACCTCTGCCCTGCAGCTTTTAGACGGGTCTCTGCTTCAACACACTTAAGTTAGTTAATTAGGCCATTAGTAGGTGATTTAGCCATTTAATTAAGATGTGTTTAACCGGGGAAATATCAAAAAGTAGCAAACAAAATCCTTGTCTATTTTCAAACATACCCCCTCACCGTTGTTAGCTTATTAGGTTAACTTTAGTCACCAACATAAGTCAACAAATTTGAAATGATACCACAGAGGAATAAGAGCGCATCCAGAACGGAACCACCAGGTATCAGAATAACACCGACCTTTTGTAGTTCCGTTTACTCGGTCTTCCGTGGCTGTCCTGCCGCCGTGATCCTTCCCCACTGGCCCTTCTATTCGCAGGCCACTCGGCGTGGTTTTGCCCGGTAACGGGCTCAAACAGAGACGAGATTCCGTCAACTATCCATCCATACATCCCAGACAAATACGAGAAAAATGGAACGAGTTCTTCCGAACGGGCCAGGACTGTTTTTCCACAGGTTAAAACCTCAAGACGACAATCTACGACACAACGGTTACCAGTGGAGCTTTAGCCCAGGATTAGCATCTGTGTGTTGAAATGCGCAGGATGTGCGTCACTGCGTGTGACAGTCTCGCTAGGTGCGAATGTTTTGTGTTGCTGGGGAGGACGCTTGGGCGGGGCTCTATAGACTTCATCTGACTAGAACGAACCAATCACGGGCGGTGCTTTCCGATTGAAGAAAGCAACAAACATCTAGGCTGAAAGATAAAATGTGTATTTCAGATCGTTGTCACGTTAATATAGTTTACTATATAAAGATTTGTTTCCTCGTAATTAAAACAAGATTATTGAATTATATTTTAACTCTTTCAATACGGTTTTTCTATAGACTCAAAGTCATCATTGTACAGATATTGTGAGAGGTGATCATAAACTCAAGACGATCATAATGTGCCACGGAACATATTTATCACAAATGATACTGTCAATGCAATTCTTAATTAAAATATATACTCAAGTTTTCCTGACTCCTGGTTTAATAATGTCTAATTCAGACATTTGCAGGGCGTATTGTCAACTTAGAGGAATAAATGTTTGAAACTTTTTTCAAATACATGCTTCACCTGTTACCACTTAGAAACGGAAATAAAAAATGGTACCCTTTTTTATTTTTGTTATATTACAATTACATACATAACCCAACTCCAATGTTTGCGATTCCAAAAATCAATTTGTATTATGTTTTGTTTTTTATTTCAAGTCCGTGTTCAAAACTAGGTTCACTGGTTTTACTTTGAAAAATGCATTTAAAAACATGAATGTCAGTTAATGTCAGAGGGGTTCACCACTAGAAACACAGATGAAAAACTTAAATCATGAAGTCCATGGGGTTTATGTAGCCAGCATCTACATTTATGTTGGTTTATGTAGATGCTGACTGTTCTTTTCACTGTGCTTGGTTTCTGAACTGTGACTTTAGGCCCCAGTTCAAATATTTCTTAAGTTATTTCTAGATAGGAGTTGGTACCAGCTATCAGATACCAAACAGTAGATGAGTAATAAAGTATTCAAGAATAAAACAGGAAGTGTTCACCAGTTCAGTGTGCTCTAGCGTGATCCGTTTACTCTGATTGATATGGTGTGGTTTAAGGGTTCTCAATTGTAATTTATGCCAAAATCTGGCAGGCATATTAAATTGGATTAGGTTGGATTAAAAATATGTCATGAAAGTCAAGATTTCAGGAAAAGTTCAGTTTGGTAAAGAGAGCATAGTGTCTTCTTTAATCATGCTAAAGTAAAAGCAAACAAGGAAACACATTTTATCCTCATACAACAATCTGCTCACTCAGAATAGTGTGTTGATCTCTCATATCCAGCATAAAACCAGAGCAGACATGTACAATCACTCTATAACATAAAAAAGAAGCACTATTTGAAATTATGAGACATTTTTGTTCGAGCTGCGTCTTTAAAATGATGTTCAAAATAGCAGGCATACAAAATAAAATTCACATGAAAAAAAATACAAAAATAATTTATGCATTTAAAAGAAATTATGTGAAATAATAATAAAAAAAACGATTATAAACATCCTTCAAGGCATTAAGGCATGGTCAGTTTGGTGCTAACACAAAGGCAACATTCAGGCTTCGGTGGATGGATTACTTTGGGTGAGACTGGAAGGCAGAGGAACCTAAAAGACAAAATACATAAATGAATTATTTAAATCCGTATTCACCCTTAAGTATGACTATCATGTATATACACTGACAGTAGTAACAAAGACACTTCTAATGATGTTGACATTGTGTGATTAGCAGTTGTATTATAATTAGCATAATTTTCATTAATCTTAATGCAAATTACATTTCACAGTCTCACATAGTTTTTGAAAACTTTATTATCATTTCTCATTTATAAGAGAAAGTGTTCTGTGTGTACATTTCTGTTTATTTTCCCCTTGAGTTTTTATAAATTTCTGGATATTTCAAAGTCCTATAAACTATTACTGGACAGTAATTGGGTTTTAAATTAAAAAAAGTTAAAGTCTAGTACTTTAACTGTGCAATTTTTCCTGAGTTGAACTGTTGAAACCTTCTGCTTTCAACCATAAAAAATCTGAAAATATGTGTTTAATGTTTCAGAGAGGGTTGCTTAGAAATGTAGATGATTTAGTTCTTTTTATTTTGTCCCCATCTGGGCAGTGACTGGGCGGTGAGAGAGAAAGAGGAAGCCAGTCCACTTCTGACCATTGCTCGTTTGAACACTATGTGCCAGTTTCAGGAAAACCAAGATAAACTGTCCTGAACTCACCTTGTCTGTTTCCCACCAGCCTCTGCTGGACTCTCTCCAGATGATGGATATAGTCTGTGAGAGAGCGTTCTGGATCCTGGGATGTTCCAGCAGAGTGAGCAGAAGTTAGGCGGGAACTGGAGTGGGGCCTGAAGATGGAAAGCTCGGTGAAGAACGGCTTAACAAATTTCACAAAAATTCGAAAAGTGTGTTTTAAATTATTCCAGACCTTCTTTGCAGTCTGAATGTCGATTTGCCGGGTGGAGCCAGAAATGAGAGAGTGCCTCGTTGGGCGTCGCCTCTGTCTCCGTTTTGTGCCGAGTAAAAATTTATTTTTGGCTGCTGCTGCCTTAAAACGTCAGCTTTAGGTGCTGCAAAAGACATGACAATGACAAACTGAGTCACAGTGCTTTAAAAAGCATTCATATATCTAGAGATTTTTCACAGTTTATCGAGACCTGAAGCTGGAATTGAAGGTTAGATGGTTTCATAAAGTACTGAGTCTGGGGGGGCTTAATATAAATCACACCATGTGTTTTAGATTTGATTTAAAAACTTAAAATATGGATTAGTTTCCATTCACTTCACATATAAAATCTCCAAAATATATACATTTTTACTGTATCCAAATGTTACTTCTGCAATTTGTGCATGTTAACCTGTAAAATGTCCATTGATGGTTCCGGATAATGCAACCCTTCTCACTGCTCTTTGCCATTTCCTGGTCAGAAATCTCATCCTACAAACAGAAAACAATTTGAAGTTAATTGTATCCATCCACAGGGCTCAGAAAGATGAGACGCTTCATTTACGCCTCACCTTGACACAGCTATTACAACTCGAACCACAGCCCTGAATCTCCTGATGGGCCTGCGCTTGTATGTGAGTGGAGACGAGGGCCGCACTCCCATCCGAGCAATGAGAGACAGCGTGGCCTGCTCACAGTCCTGGAATCCTCCCAGCAGCAGGATCAGGTATCGCTTCTGGTAAACCAGAGCTTTCCTGAAGCTCTCGGCGCGCAAGTAGCGCTCGTAGTAACGCTGTAGCTTTAAAACCGAAAACAGAAACTGTTACTTTAAAAAGAAGAGTTGAACTAGTTTCACTTGGGGTCGTTTTGCAAAGCTCAGACGACATGTAGTCATTAAATTACAGAAAGATTTTTAAAAAAGATTTTAAAAAGTACCCTGATACAAAACAGGGATGAAACATTTAGTGTGTCCAGATTTTGGGGCTGCATCTTTTGAAGGACCAGACCTACTTCGGGTCAGAAACGGGCGACTGAAATTGGACGGTGTATCCTGCAGATTTATTCTGCTGCAAACCTAATTTTTGTACTGCCATATTTTAATATACTTTTACCTAAAACTGTACTCCTGTCCCGCTTCATTCACCATCGTTACAAAAACAAAAATGTCTCATTCAGCTGTACTGAATTTTGGGATAGGGTGGACTGCCAAAGATACGCCAGACCCATCCATCAAATCCATGAACAGAAGGATGCATTCGGAGGCGCCTTGAATTTGGACATCCTTTGTCGCATCACTGTGACATTATCGGCTTTCGAAGGATGCAGCCCCTGAATTTGGACCCAGCCTGTATCGTTTCTGTGCCTGTACTGACCCTGTGGTGGCAGACTGGATCACTGACGGGTTGATTCTCCGTTTCTGTGGTGACCTTGGCAAGTTCAGACTCTTTGCGCTGCAGCTGTTTCTCCAGGCTGGCGAGTCTGCTCTTGAAGGTGGCACTCTCCTGACTCACGGACGACAAGCGCTCAGTCAAATCGGAGTTCTCCTTCAGCAATGTCTGTAGCAGATTGGATGACGATGTAGACACCCTCTATAGTGAGAAAAAAAGAAGCATTTTTTTAATCAAATCTCCTGAACACAAAATTATATTCCGAGTTTAAAACTAAACATATTTAGTATGACAATTGTCCCGAATTTCATTCAAAGAGATCACAGGTAATAAGGATTTTAAGACCTGTTGCTGTTGCAGAGAGACACCTGCTTGGGCCCCGTCCATATGGGAGATGCTGATTGGACGCTGTGGGGAGATTACTTTATGGTGTAGCAGTTCTTTCTGAGCTGCCATCTCTCTCTCCCGTTCCCTGTTTTCTCTCTCCAGGTCTGCAAGAGTCTGCTGCAGCTCCTGCATGCGTTGCTGGTCTTGCTGCCTCAGTAACTCCAACTCCAACTTTGGAAAGAAACAAGATGTCATGTGCTTGTGCTTCTTTAAAACAAAAACTAAACAAAACACACTTCACATAATAGGAGTACTTTTGCAAATGTAGTATGCGTAGGAAATAGGAATGCAAGTTATCAATGAGTTGATCTAAAGTTATTTGTTCTTATCAATAGACTAATGATTAATTTATAAGCGGCCATTTTCTTAAAATCTGAGTTTTCTCTTGAATGGAAAGGGCCAACTGTTGTTAAATTACATTAAGGGTTACTGTTTTTATAATATCCTGAATTAAAAAATACATGCATATTATTTTCTCTCAGCCATATTAAATGTTGACTGAATAAACAGAAAATTGTGGTGTTCTCACATTATTAAACTTAGACATATTTATAAAATCTAAAAACCCCCCAAAAACTCCCAAGAACCACTTAGGTTGCTGAACAGAAAAATAAAAGATGGAAAGAATAAAATATGTGAAACACTTAATCCTCCGTTGCTCTTGAAGAAACATTAATACTTCGCTTCATGGAGATCATTAACTCACGACAGCCCTCAAAAATCAACCGTGCTTGGTGGCATAATGTTTGGATTTTTTTCCCCCAATCGTGGTACAATTTTCCTGTGTTATCCTCTCCGCTTTTATGTCATCACAACCTCCTCACCTTCGTAGCACATCAGTAATTTTACAGCTCGACTGAACGGGTCTACTGAGATAAAACCTAAGGAACTTATCAAGTTTTTATATTTTGCAACAAAACCACATAAAGTGGCTTCTTGAATGCCACACTGGACTCTGAATCATCTCTCTTCCCCATTCTGGGGCATCTCCTCCTTTATTGGAGCCAGTTGATACAAGAATAAAGATGGAGGACAAGAAGTTGATGAACAGGGGCGCCATCTGCTGGATGACGGCCAAACTACAACACTAAAAGAAGGTCTAAGCAGACATTACTAGTTAATCGATTGGAACTAATTTTAAGCTAATAAATCATTAATCAACGATCGTAATTCAATTAAAAGTTTGCATCCTCAATAAGAAATAATTAATACTGGTAATTTACCACTTTGTTATTAGTCCTGTCCTGAAGCATTTCTCTCTCCAACACCTCTTGCCTCTCTTTTCTCCTCTCCTTCTCCAGTTGGGCATCTTTCTCCCTTTCTTTCTCCTTCAACAGATTAAACCTCTCCTTCAGCCCTTCTAGTTCGATGTCTTGGAGTCTGGACCGCTGTCGCTCCATCTCTAGAGCGCAGCTAAACTCCCGGTTTTGCTCCTTCAAGGTCTCCATTGCAGTTCTCTGCCAGGAAGCGGCTTCCTTCTCCCTCTGAAGTTCTTCCAGCCTTATTCTGTCTTCTTCCCATTTTCTCCTGCTTTCCAGGAGCTCGCCCCTGAGTTTGTCCGTCATAGCTGCCAGGTCCTCCCCCTGCCTTTGCTCCTGCTCCAGCTGGGAGCGCAGACCAGAGATGAACTTCTGATCCCTCGCCGTATCCTCCTCATGTCTGCAACTCACCTCGTCTATCTGTCTAGAGCAAAGCTGCCGCTCCTCTTCGAGCTTCCTGTGAGAATCCGCCAACTTACAATGACTTTCAGCGAGACCGGACTTGACTTCGTTCAGGAGGCATTCGGCTTGATCCTTTTCCTGCAGGAGGAGTTCCTGTTGATGGCTGAAACGTTTGTGTTCATCTTCCAGCTCTTTCTGGGCATCCTGCAAACGTTTCTCTAACAGGCCGCTACGGGACTGTTCGATTTGGAGCTCCTGTCTGAGGTTGCTGCAGGCCACTTTCTCCTGCTCCACCTGAGCCTTTAGAGACATGACTTCACTCTTGAGCTTCTCAGAGGAAACTTGAACAGCCTGGAAAGGAAAAATGATATATATCAAAATTTAAGATACATTTCAAGATTACGTTTTTTTAAACATAATCAAAGACAGGTCTAGAATTGGGTGCAGAAATAGTTGCTGGGAGATTTTGACAACAGGTTTATAAAGCTAAAAGCATACTGGTTAAATTCAGTGTATGAACAATCAGGTGTTGACAATATAAAATAAAAAATAAGCGTTTTGGTTTTTTTTTTTACATAGCATGCTGATTTTTACGTTTCTTTTTGGCCCCACCACATATTTTGGAACATGAACTTTTAAGACAGTAAAAACATTTCTCACAAATCTTTAAAAATAGAAACAAAATAGTCATACAAGTTCCAATCACTGCCCGACTCCCCTCACACCCATTTTAGTTTATTATGCTAAATATGAACTTGACCTTCCAGCAGAATATTGAACAGAACGGCACGTTACACACTTCCAAGGCAGTCCATTTCCTCATACAGTCCTCTCCATGTCCCACTTTATACTAGCTTGTGTTTTTATGTGTCCTCACTTCCTTTGTGCCGTTTCACCCAACAGATCAGCAGCTACAGTCTTAAGTCTATGTATATGCTATTGTTGATCTTGTGTTTATTGTTTTGCATAAATAGTGAACTATTAATCACACGGTTCAGATTCTATCGTATTGTTGCAAGTACAAGAAAACGTCAAATATGATTCCTAATCTGCACATCACTTCAATCTTACAGCAGTATTTTAGCATTTATGAATTTTAACATCCAAATTGACAAAACCCCAAGACAAGCATCTAAATAATCTGTCTTTTTTGCTTTATCCTACCCTCATATAATAAATTACGTTTTCTAAAATATCAATAGATTTTAGTTTTTGCATTAGATAAACAAAATAAAGTAATTAGATGGATCAATGTATTTCTGTTGGTTCTCGTCTAACCTCCATCCTTTCCCCTCTCTCTCGGTCTTTACAGAGAATCAGAGCTCTCTCTTGTGCCAGCTCCTGCTGAAGCTCCTGGAATCTGGTCTGTTCTGTTCTCAAGGCCTCTTCAGCCTCCTCTGCAGCCAGCCTGACAAACATAAATAAGCACAATGAGTTCCAAGCTTTGAAAATCTATTTTAAAACACCGGAACAAACAGTGAGTAACAGAAATAAAATTTGTCAAATGTACCTGAGAGAAAGTATTTTGTTCTTATGCTCTTGTAGAGAATTGTGGGCACATTTCAGCTGCCTCTGGTTTTCCTCCAGCTCTGCCCTGATCTGGGATTCAACATCTCCATCAGACTGTAGGTGGCTTCTGTGCCAGCCATCATCAGTGTAATCAGTCTTAAGAGGAAAAAAAATAGTTCTTTAACCCATATGACAAACAACCCCCAAACACATTTGTACTCTAAATTCCAAACAAATGACCCAATGTTAAATCATAGAAACTCACTTGTGTTTGTCTTTGTGCCATTCGACAGAGCAGCTCTCTAAGAGCGACCACAGTCTCCTGCAAGGCTCTCTTCTCCTGCTGCCAGTTCATTGGAGGATTGGAGGGAGTTGAATTATCCCTGCAGTCCAGTGCAGCCGAGCTGTCTCCAAAGCGATGCCGGGTCCGACTTGGTGAGAAGTTCTTTAGATCCAAAGTGTTGGCTTGAGATGAAGGAGCGCAGCGACGCTGGCTCAGTGTGAGAATCCTGCAGCTTTCCTGGTAAACCTTTTTCAACAGAGCCTGCGGAAAGACGTGAGAACTACGTGAAACTCAGGCTTACAATCGGTTGCAACTATTCCGGGGCAAAGCCCACCTGAAGCTCGGGTGACAACAAGTCATCGCTGTAGCTCATGCTTCCTGCCGCGCTGTCCGTGTTGGCTGTGGGGTTTATTCCTCTGCAGCGCAGATACTGGACAAACTGAGCGTCCAGTCTCTCCGTTTGTTCCAGCTCCACTCTCAATCGAGCTCCCAGTTCTGAACTCACATCTGAATGGCAGAAAGAGGAGAGAAAGTCTGTTGGTTTCCCTGACATTTTTCCATCTCAAAATACAATTATTTTCTCAATTTTTCAACCCTTTTGAGAGAGTATTAAAAGAATTACTCTCTCAAAAAGACATGTCAGGCTTTAAAGTTAACCTAAAGAAAACCAGAGAAGTTGAATAGACAACTATATTCAAATGAAAACAATACAATTAGAGAGGGGCATTTATATTGTTAAATGTCTTTTTAACAAAGTATTTTTTCAGAAGACTCTACTTTACACAGAAACAACTGCATAACAAAATATAAAGGCAATATATTTGACTCATAATATGATGTAGCTGTCAAATGCT